>NW_012101588.1:498417-502968 GCF_000951045.1 Mandrillus leucophaeus | reverse complement strand
GGGACAGACAAGGAAATCTTGCATGTTTCCCGAGTCCGTTGATCATGAAAGCCAAGGCCTTTGGCTTCCGGGCCATGGGGCAGAAAACGGTCCTCTATATCTGACTGAAGGCAAAGACACTTTGTTTCTCAGGGATGTGTGCAGGCCAAAAGCTTATTCCTTTGGAGGAGAGAAGGAATCCTCTCGTGCCCCGCATCCTGAATTGCAATAAACGAGAAATCTACTGCTCTTTCTCTCCAGACCCCTCCCAGGTACAGGTGCCATCACAAAGAGGTTTAAGAATACGGAGAAATAATTCCCTTCAAAGCCTAGGGCTGCAAAGCCTTAGAGCACTGGGAGTTCATGTACTGCTCCATTGACGCAGCGCGATATGGAATAAAGGCAGACCTGCTGGGTTTCTCACGGGTGACAGACTCCAGAGTCATATTTCTTGGAATCCGCAATGCTGAAGATTGCACCGAATGCTGCCTACTTGAAGAAATCCCTGGAAAACTTTCTGGGCACACCCTGGAGGTTTTGTGCCCATCCTAAAGACACAGCCCACCAACTCTGTACCAGAAATCACTCAGCTGTCTCCCCAAGAGAGTGCACGGAGGCTTCCTCCTACATGGCAGAACTCCAGCATCCATGGACCATTTAAAGCTGCTGCACCAATCAGAATTCCCATGGCTTTTCATCCCAGCATCTAAGCGTGTAGATGTCTGGCCACAGGCTCCTTACCTTGCTCAGAAGGAGCCTCTAGGCTTGGAACCGGGGTGACATTCGGAGGTGCGACGGCAGTCCCCTCTGCGTCTGAGCATTGTGTCAGGTTGCAGTACTCCCACCTGACATTGGGATCCATCGTATAACAATAAGGGGCTGCCACAGGATCTGGATTCCTGCAGTAGTTCCTGATCAAGCCACTGGAAATTCCAAAATGATACATGTCACAAGAGGTGGGACAATATGCAGGGGCACCCCACACCCTCTCCTTTGTGCTGCAACAAGGTCATTACCAGTGCCTTTCTAATATACCCATTTAAAGTACCATATGATTGCCCCAAGCACAAATGGTTCTTAATCCCCAATCCTCTCTGCACACTTCTCATACTTAAGAGATTATTAAGATTTTTTTTTAAATCTAAAGTAGCAAACACTTCTTAGAAACACGGAGATAATGCATACACGTGGCCCAAAAATGATCAGACTCTTCTCCTTCTATCTTCTGCCCAATCCATCTCTCTGGAATAACTGGTATGCATTTTGATGTCTGTATTGTGCCATTGTTTATTCACATACAAAAGTATCTGTATCTGTCTAGTTCTCAGTATCTCTCTCGGTAGGGCTTCATATTCTAATGTGGAAATTGCAACTAACACATAGTTCTTCTGAGAAAACATGGCATCCAGATGGACAGCCTTTCCAGGTCAACCTTCACACACTATGTACCCAAAACGTACTGAAAAGGCTCTACGTTTGACATGGAAATGCATTCTGCAAATACTATTACTGTCTGTCATTCCCATATCAAGTGGGTCAAGTAGAGTAGGTTTATTTCTGCAGGACTTCTCAAAGCTGCCCTGGAAAATTTGCTCCCAGGCAGGATGCAGTATCTCTAGAATAGGTTCCTGGGCAGGACCTTCTCTCTTGCTCTCAGTCTATCCTCTGCTGGCCGCAGCCACTCCGGGACTGAGGGAAAGTGGATGAGTTGAAAGAACAGTGGGACCCATGGCATAAAGGAAGACGGCAGGGTGGACTAAGAGATCTGAAGAGGTCGGACAGCTACGGAGGAGCAGAAATCAATGAAGAAGGGGGCAAAGCAGGGGAAGAGTTTGGGCTGCGGGGATCTTGAAGCATTCGCTCTTCCTTATGCCTCCCAAGAACGTTGCTCCAACCTCTCAGTATCCTCACATTCATGACCTGTGGCTGCATGAGAAAATGGGAATGTATTATGGGCGATGGGGATCCAACACTCTCTCTCTCGAGACTCTACACGAGACTCTACAGTTGTGACCTAGTCTCAACCTCAGACTCTCCATTCCAGGAAGCTGGTTCAATCAGCAACTGGATGTATAAGAGTCCGAGCTCTTGAAAGACTTCTTTTTCTTCTTTGGCTTCCCTCTTTGGAATGCATGGAATATTCTTATTATACCATAAACCTCAGAGTTCAAAACTGTGTGATTGCTCTAGGATTCGCAATATCCCTTTGATTTCACACAGAAACCTTTTATTAATATTACATACCATCGTGCATGAGGTAAGAAACTTACAATGGTACACTTCCAATTATTACCTGCAGGATTTGTGCTTCATGTTCAAATTGTTACCTCTACATATGCGAAAGTTAACCATATTGCTATCATTCTGCTTCAAGTAGTCAACCCTCATTTTAAAAGATATAGAAATTTGATCAAGAAAATATTTTGCATTTACATCTTTCTGCATTTGCCAATTACTGGATTCTACATTACGTGGGTTGCAGAAAGTTCCCTTCTTCTTCTCCTATTCTTCTATCTAATTCCTTCGGGTCACCTCTCTTGTTACATAAGCCTGCTGTTTCCAAAGTCTGGCGGTTTCTGGTTTCTTTGTTTGGGGCAGTGCACAATATGCATTTATCCAACACAGATCATCTTCAAGGCATTTTATTGCTAGATTCAGCATTCTCGGTTGATCTCTTCTGGTTCCAGATTATCATTTCAATAATATTCCCTGGTATGCGGCTTCCAGTGTTTCTGAGGTGAACCCATTAGCAATTTGTAACACTCTACTTCTAGGAAGACACAGCTCTTTTTCCTCCACTTTCTCCTGAGATGTTTCTTCGTATTATACCTTTGCCTTCTTACCTTCAAACTGTGGGTACAAAAGTACAGCACACAGGTTTTTTGGTTTTTTTTTCCAATTTCCCTAATTGTTCCATAGAGTTTCATGAAACTGTGATATTTTCAATGTTCCTCATAACTGAAAAGTTATCAACCATTCTTGATTCCGGTACTTGCTTCTACTCCAAACTCCCTTGCTCTTTTCTGTGACTTCCTTCCCACGTGCAGGAAATCTTTTCATATTTTCCTACATGTCTGTGAGGCTTTGTTGATTTTATATTTCACTATTTCTTCAGGGGTGTGCTTGTGTGTGTGAGAGAACTTGTGAGTTTTTGCGTGCATGCGTGTAGGGCTGTGTTTTGAATTTGTGTGTGTATGTGTAACTAGTTCTGCAGGTTCTGTAGATTTCTTTTTTGGTTAATTTTTTCTTCGGAACTGTCTAACTTGAGCGGGAGGCTATACAGTAACTTTCTCATTTAAGACATACTTCTTTTATACTAGTCCTTTAATTTGATTTCGCTATTCTATACTTTTAATTTCTCTTGATATGATATCTGGTTTGTTGCATATTCTTTTTTTAAACATTTGAAATCCGTTATCATACCGATATGTCAAATTTTCATGCAATTCTACTCACTTCTGTCACTTCTGAGCTTGCTTGTACTTCCCTTAGTGGGTGTTGCGGAAGGGTAATCTAAGTGTTTGGTCATTTGCCATTCTGACTTTCTTCATCATGTGATGTCCTCGCCTCCAGATGACCCTTCTGCTCCATAAAACTAGGAGGAAGGACAGGCAGCTTAACAGTTCTCTTCTCTTAGACCTTTAGCTCCAAGGCAATCATCCTGAGACATTTAGCTACGCCATCTGCGTCTGACACAAGTTGAGTTCGGAGAACTCAGCTTGAAGCACGTCTCCTCTAACAGAAACTTCAGTTGACCCTTTCTTCTCTTACGGTAAAGAACAAAGACATACCCATTTGGGTAGTTTTCCGGGGTCCGACTATGAGAGTGCGGTGTCATAGATGACCAAGCTTGGCAGGTTCTTCCTGTCACAGTGGTGAAGTATGTGCCTCGATAACTCTGTCCATTACCGTGGTAGCACTCCTGCACCCCAGGCCTTTGCTCAGTCGGTGCTGAAAGGAAAACAGAAGAAATCAAGCTGAGTATCTCTGAGAACAGAGATACATGTGAAGCCACTGATGACACAACCAGGAAGGAGTCTATGAGAATTACGACCGTACTCTTTTCCTTATCTGTAGGCCGAGGGATGTGAGAAAACCAACCAACAAACCAACACCAAAGCAACAGATTCCTACCATTCTAGAACCGTAGTCAGTTCTTGGAAATATTTCACCTGTAACCTGAGAGAAACAGAACAACTCAGACTGCTCCTCATTGGAAAGTGCACTCACGAGCAAGCACCGTTCTGAGAAACTACTGAGTGTTCATGAGGAAGACGGGGTAAGAACGAGCAAAGGGCATGCATTTGGCAATGCAGGCTACAGGTGGTAATTGGCTGTCGGAGACAGAGGCGGGGACAGACATGGAAATTTTGCATGTTTCCCTAGACTGTTGCTCATGAAAGCCAAGGCCTTTGGCTTCCGGGCCATGGGGCAGAAAACGGTCCTCTATATCTGACTGAAGGCAAGGACACTTTGTTTCTCAGGGATGTGTGCAGGCCAAAAGCTTATTCCTTTGGAGGAGAGAGGGAATCCTCTCGTGCCCCGCATCCTGAATGGCAATAAAGGAGAAGC
>NW_012101588.1:497103-497878 GCF_000951045.1 Mandrillus leucophaeus | reverse complement strand
TTACCGTGGTAGCACTCCTGCACCCCAGGCCTTTGCTCAGTCGGTGCTGAAAGGAAAACAGAAGAAATCAAGCTGAGTATCTCTGAGAACAGAGAAACATGTGAAGCCACTGATGACACAACCAGGAAGGAGTCTATGAGAATTACAACCGTACTCTTTTCCTTATCCGTAGACCGAGGGATGTGAGAAAACCAACCAACAAACCAACACTAAAGCAACAGATTCCTACAATTCTAGAACCGTAGTCAGTTCTTGGAAATATTTCACCTGTAACCTGAGAGAAACAGAACAACTCAGACTGCTCCTCATTGGAAAGTGCACTCACGAGCAAGCACCCTTCTGAGAAACTACTGAATGTTCATGAGGAAGACGGGGTAAGATCGAGCAAAGGGCATGCATTTGGCAATGCAGGCTACAGGTGGTAATTGGCTGTCGGAGACAGAGGTGGGGACAGACATGGAAATTTTGCATGTTTCCCTAGACTGTTGCTCATGAAAGCCAAGGCCTTTGGCTTCTGGGCCATGGGGCAGAAAACGGTCCTCCATATCTGACTGAAGGCAAAGACACTTTGCTTCTCAGGGATGTGTGCAGGCCAAAAGCTTATTCCTTTGGAGGAGAGAGGGAATCATCTCGTGCCCCGCATCCTGAATGGCAATAAAGGAGAAGCCTACTACTCGTTTTCTCCAGACCCCTCCCAGGTACAAGTGCCATCACAAAGAGGTTTAAGAACACTGAGAAATCACTCCCTTCAAAGCTGCCGCACCACTGGGAATTT
>NW_012101588.1:492197-497053 GCF_000951045.1 Mandrillus leucophaeus | reverse complement strand
TCTGCTGGCCGCAGCCACTGTGGGACTGAGGGAAAGCGGATGAGGTGAAAGAACAGTGGGAACCATGGCATCAAGGAAAACGGAAGGGTAGATTAAGAGATCTGAAGAGGTCGGACAGCTACGGAGGAACAGAAAGCAATGAAGAAGGGGGCAAAGCAGGGGAGGACTTTGGGCTGCGGGGATTTTGAAGCATTCGCTCTTCCTTATGCCTCCCAAGAACCTTGCTCCAACCTCTCAGTATCCTCACATTCATGACCTGTGGCTGCCCGAGAAAATGAGAAATGTATTCTGGGCCATGGGGATCCAACACTCTCTCTCTACAGATTCTACAACTGTGACCTAGTCTCAACCTCAGACCCTCCATTCCAGGAAGCTGGTTCAATCAGCAACTGGATGTATAAGAGCCCGAGCTCTTGAAAGACTTCTTTTTCTTCCTTGGCTTCCCTCTTTCGAATGCATGGGATATTCTTATTATAACATAAAACTCAGAGCTCAAAACTTTGTGTTTGCTCCAGGATTTGCAATATCCCTTTGAACCCACACAGTAACCTTTTGTTAATATTACATACCATCGTGCATGAGGTAAGACACAGTGGTACACTTCCAATTATTACCTGCACGATTTATGCTACCTGCTCAAATTGTTACCTCTACATATGCTAAACTTAAACATAGTGCTATCATTCTGCTTCAAGCAGTCAACTCTCATTCAAAAAGACATAGAAATTTGATCGAGAAAATATTTTGCATTTACATCTATCTACGTTTGTGAATTGCTGGATTCTATATTATGTGGGCTGCAGAAAGTTCCCTTCTTCTTCTATTCTTCTTCTATCTAATTCCTTCGGGTCACGTCTCTTGTTACATAAGGCTGCTCATTCCAAAGTCTGGCAGTTTCTGGTTGCTTTGTTTGGGGCAGTGCACAATATGCATTTATCCAACAGAGATCGTCATCAAGGCATTTTATTGTTGGATTCAGCATTCTCGGTTGTTCTCTTCTAGTTCCAGATTATCATTTTAATAATAATCCCTGGCATCCGGCTTCCAGTGTTTCTGAGGTGAACGCATTAGCAATTTGTATCACTGTATTTCTGGGAAGACACAGCTCTTTTTCCTCTACTTTCTCCTGAGATGTTTCTTCGTATTATGCCTGTGCCTTGTTACCTTCGACCTGTGATGTACAGAAGTACAGCACACACGGTTTTTTCTGTTTGTTTGTTTGTTTCTGAAATTTCCTATTTGATCCCTAGAGTTTCATGAAACTGTGATTTTGTCAACGTTCTTCATAATTGAAAAGTTATCAACCATCCTTGATTCCGGTACTTGCTTCTATTCCAAACTCCCTTGCTCTTTTCTGTGACTTGCTTCCCACATGCAATAAATCTTTTCATATTTTCCTACATGTCTGTGAAGCTCGACTGATTTTGTATTGCACTATTTCTTCTGGAGTGTCCTTGTGTGTGAGAGAACTTGTGAGATTTTGCGTGTGTCCGTGTACGGGTGTGTTTTGAATTTGGGAGTGTATGTGTAAGTAGTTCTGTAGGTTCTGTAGAATTGCTTTTTCGTTACTTTTTTCTTCTGAAACGTCTAACTTGATCAGGTGGCCATGCAGTAATTTTTTCATTTAAGACATACTGTTTTTATATTAGTTCGTTAATTTGATTTGGCTATTCTATACTGTTAATTTCTCTTGATATAACATCTGGTTTGTTTCATATTCATTTGTTTAAATATTTGAAATCGGTTGTCATACTGATATGTCAAATTTTCATGCAATTCTAATCATGTCTGTCATTTCTGAGCTTGTTTGTATTGCCTGATTTATTTCCTGGTTATGGATCACACGAAATGCTTTGCGACATGTAGTCAAAGTTTAAATTTAGGACTCACTCTTGGGATACCTCATAGCTGAGCCAATTGACTTTCTTGTTTACTTGTAAAGAGACTTGAGATTTCCTCTCACTGGCAGTTCATTGACTTGAAAACCGATTTGATGCTTGGACACTCTCTTTTCAGCTATGAAAGGGATTGTCTGCAGCTGCCTGTATTCTCGGAATATATTAATATGGCTGTTCTAGGGTCTCCACGGAAATGGCAACGTGTTCTGTGAGGACTCTCCCGTCTAGCTAGTAAGAACTCCAGTCTTCCACAGTGCTATGTGATCTCTGTCTCCTTTATTGAGCTTGCTGTTCTTTTGTAGTTTCTGTTTCTCAGTAAATGTTCGTTGCCATACTTTCTTGTGGAACCATTTTCTGTGCACATGCAGCGTCATGTCAGGCCAACAACTGGAGGAGACTTCTTTGCATATTTGTAGAGTTCCTTTCCTCCACAAATCAGGTCTTATTTCTGGCAGACCTAGAAAGTTTTAGCTACCAGAGTCATCCCAAACTCCCACCACTCCCCTACCTTCAGCAAGATGGCTACAGTCTGCTTGGGCTCCACCTCCTTGCTAGTCAGTGCAGGAAGGCTATCCAGGAAGAAAGCCAAGGCATCTATGGAGTTGAGCTCATCGTTGCCCCTCTCTCAATTCTCTAGGTCCTCTACCATCTCCTGTGCCACATGGAGAAACCATTTTCCCATGTCTTTCGTACTCGCTCGTGGCCAAAAAATTGGCCCTGGGGTGCTCAGACCAAGCTTCTGTCCATCTCCACATCCCTTTTGTTTTTCAGCATCCATCTCTTTGCTCACTCTCATCTGCCTTCCTGCCTTGGCTCTTCTCTTGTTGTGAACCCATATCCCTTCAGGTCACTGGTACTTAAGGCCGAGTGTTTCCCTACCCATTGGAGTTTACATAGACGTAGGAAGAGATACATTTACCTGTCCATAAATAAGCACCTTTCTTTCCTCATGAGCCCAGACAGAAAAGGCAAACACAACCTTCCCTTCAGGAATTGGAAGTCAGAATAACAGAATTCCAATTGGAAAGTCTTCATTGACCCTTAGTGGGTGTTGCGGAAGGGTAATCTAAGTGTTTGGTCGTTTGCCATTCTGACTTTCTTCATCATGTGATGTCCTCGCCTCCAGATGTTCCTTCTGCTCCATAAAACTAGGAGGAAGGACAGGCAGCTTAACAGTTCTCTTCTCTCAGACCCTAGGCTCCAAGGCAATCATCCTGAGACATTCTGCTACGCCATCGGCGTCTGACACAAGTTGAGCTTGGAGAACTCAGCTTGAAGCACGTCTCTTCTAACAGAAACTTCAGTTGACCCTTTCTTCTCTTACGGTAAAGAACAAAGACATACCCATTTGGGTAGTTTTCCGGGGTCCGACTATGAGAGTGCGGTGTCATAGATGACCAAGCTTGGCAGGTTCTTCCTGTCACAGTGGTGAAGTATGTGCCTCGATAACTCTGTCCATTACCGTGGTAGCACTCCTGCACCCCAGGCCTTTGCTCAGTCGGTGCTGAAAGGAAAACAGAAGAAATCAAGCTGAGTATCTCTGAGAACAGAGATACATGTGAAGCCACTGATGACACAACCAGGAAGGAGTCTATGAGAATTACGACCGTACTCTTTTCCTTATCTGTAGGCCGAGGGATGTGAGAAAACCAACCAACAAACCAACACCAAAGCAACAGATTCCTACCATTCTAGAACCGTAGTCAGTTCTTGGAAATATTTCACCTGCAACCTTAGAGAAAGAGAACAGATCAGACTGCTCCTCATTGGAAAGTGCGCTCATGAGCAAGCACCTTTCTGGGAAACTCTACTGAATGTTCATGAGGAGGATGGGGCAGGCTCGAGCAAAATGCACTGCACTTGGCAATGCGGGCTGCGGGTGGTAATCGGCTGTCAGGGGCAGAGGTGGGGACAGACATGGAAATCTTGCATGTTTCCCGAGACCGTTCATCATGAAAGTCAAAGGCCTTTGGCTTCCGGGTCATGGGGCAGAAAACGGTCCTCTACATCTGACTGAAGACAAAGACACTTTGCTTCTCAGGGATGTGTCCAGGTCAAAAGCTTATTCCTTTGGAGGAGAGAGGGAATCCTCTGGTGCCCCGCATCCTGAATTGTAATAAAGGAGAAATCTACTACTCTTTCTCTCCAGACCCCTCCCAGGTACAAGTACCATCAGAAAGAGCTTTAAGAACACGGAGAAATCAGTCCCTTCAAGCCTAGGGCTGCAGAGCCTTAGAGCATTGGGAGTTCACGTGCTGCTCCACAGACCCAGGGCGATATGGAATTAAGGAAGCCCGATTAGGCTTCTCGAGGGTCACAGGCTCCAGAGTCATATTTCTTGGAATCTGCAATGCTGAAGATTGCACCGAATGCTGTCTACTTGAAGAAATCCCTGAAAAAGCTTCCTGGGCACACCCTGGAGGGTTTGTGCCCATTCTAAAGACACAGCTCACCCACGTTGTACCAGAAATCACTCCCCTGACTCCTCCAGAGACTGCACGGAGGCTTCCTTCTACATGGCAGAACTCGGTCAACACTCCAGCATCCGTGGACCATTGAAAGCTGTTTCACCAGTCAGAATTTCCATGGCTTTTCATCTCGGCGTCTAAGCGTGTAGATGTCTGGCCACAGGCTCCTTACCTTGCTCAGAAGGAGCCTCTAGGCTTGGAACCGGGGTGACAGTCGGAGGTGCGACGGCAGTCCCCTCTGCGTCTGAGCATTGTGTCAGGTTGCAGTACTCCCACCTGACATTGGGATCCATCGTATAACAATAAGGGGCTGTCACAGGATCTGGATTCCTGCAGTAGTTCCTGATCAAGCCACTGGAAATTCCAAAACGATACATGTCACAAGAGGTGGGACAATATGTAGGGGCACCCGACATCCTCTCCTTTGTGCGGGAACAAGGTCATTACCGGTGCCTTTCTAACATACCCATTAAAAGTACCATATGATTCC
>NW_012101588.1:489224-492147 GCF_000951045.1 Mandrillus leucophaeus | reverse complement strand
AAATATTTCACCTGCAACCTTAGAGAAATAGAGCAGATCAGAATGCTTCTCATTGGAAAGTGCGCACATGAGCAAGCACCTTTCTAGGAAACTCTACTGAATGTTCATGAGGAAGATGGGGCAAGATCGAGCAAAAGGCACTGCATTTGGCAATGCGGGCTGCAGGGGGTAATCGGCTGTCGGGGACAGAGGCGGGGACAGACATGGAAATCTTGCATGTTTCCCTAGACCGTTGATCATGAAAGCCAAGGCCTTTGGCTTCCGGGCCATGGGGCAGAAAACGGTCCTCTATATCTGACTGAAGGCAAAGACGCTTTGTTTCTCAGGGATGTGTGCAGGCCAAAAACTTATTCCTCTGGAGGAGAGAGGGAATCCTCTCGTGCCCCATATCCTGAATTACAATAAAGGAGAAATCTACTACTCTTTCTCTCCATACCCCTTCCTGGTACAGGTGCCATCGGAAAGAGGTTTAAGAATACGGAGAAATCACTCCCTTCAAAGCCTAGGGCTGCAGAGCCTGAGAGCATTGGGAGTTCATGTACCGCTCTATTGACCCAGGGTGATATGGAATAAAGGAAGCCCTGTTAGGCTTCTCCAGGGCGACAGGCTCCAGAGTCCTATTTCTCGGAATCGGCAATGCTGAAGATTGCACTGAATGCTGTCTACTTGAAGAAATCCCTGGAAAAGCTTCCTGGGCACACCCTGGGCACACCCTGGAGGGTTTGTGCCCATCCTAAAGACACAGCCCACCCACGATATACCAGAAATCACTCCGCTGTCTCCCCTAGAGAGTGCACGGAGGCTTCCTCCAACATGGCAGAACTCGGTCAACACTCCAGCATCCGTGGACCATTGAAAGCTGCTGCACCAGTCGGAATTTCCATGGCTTTTCATCCCAGCTTCTAAGCGTGTAGATGTCTGGCCACAGGCTCCTTACCTTGTTCGGAAGGAGCCTCTAGGCTTGGAACCGGGGTAACAGTCAGAGGTGTGACGGCAGTCCCTTCTGCGTCTGAGCATTGTGTCAGGTTGCAGTACTCCCACCTGACATTGGGATCCATCGTATAACAATAAGGGGCTGCCACAGGATCCGGATTCCTGCAGTAGTTCCTGATCAAGCCACTGGAAATTCCAAAACGATACATGTCACAAGAGGTGGGACAATATGTAGGGGCACCCGACATCCTCTCCTTTGTGCGGGAACAAGGTCATTACCGGTGCCTTTCTAACATACCCATTAAAAGTACCATATGATTCCTGCAAGCACAAATGGCTCTCAATCCCTAATCCTCTCTGCACATTTCTCATACTTAATAGATTATTACGATTCTTTTAAATCTAAACTAGCAAACGCTTCTTAGAGACACTGAGATAATGCATACACGTGGCCAAAAAGTGATCAGACTATTCTCCTTCTGTCTTCTGCCCAATCCATCTCTCTGGAATAACTGGTATGGATTTTGATGTTTGTATTGTGCCATTGTTTATTCACATACAAAAATATGTGTATCTGTCTAGTTCTCAGTATCTCTCTTGGTAGGACTTCACATTCTAATGTGGGAATTGCAGCCAACACGTAGTTCTTCAGAGAAAACATGGCATCCAGAAGGACAGCCTTTCCAGGTCAACCTTCACACACTATGTACCCAAAACGTACTGAAAAGGCTCTCCGTTTCACAGGGAAATGCATTGTGTAAATACTATTACTGTCTGTCATTCCCATATCAAGTGGGTCAAGTAGGTTTATTTTTGCACGACTTCTCAAAGCTGCCCTGGAAAATTTGCTCCCAGGCAGGATGCAGTATCTCTAGAATGGGTTCCTGGGCAGGACCTTCTCTCTTGCTCTCAATCTATCCTCTGCTGGCTGCAGCCACTTCAGGACTGAGGGAAAGGGGATGAGTTGAAAGAACAGTGGGACCCAATGGCATAAAGGAAGAAGGCAGGGTGGACTGACAGATCTGAAGAGGTCGGACAGCTACGGAGGAGCAGAAAACAATGAAGAAGGGGGCAAAGCAGGGGAGGACTTTGGGCTGTTGGGATCTTGAAGCATTTGCTCTTCCCTATGCCTCCCAAGAACGTTGCTCCAACCTCTCAGTATCCTCAAATTCACGATCTGTGACTGCCTGAGAAAATGGGAAATGTATTCTGGGCCATGGGGATCCAACACTCTCTCTCTAGAGACTCTACAATTGTGACCTAGTCTTAACCCCAGACTCTCCATTCCAGGAAGTTGGTTCAATCAGCAATTGGATGTATAAGAGCCCGAGCTCTTGAAAGACTTCCTCTCCTTTCTAGGCTTCCCTCTTTGGAATGCATGGAATATTCTTATTATACCATAAACCTCAGAGTTCAAAACTGTGTGATTGGTCTAGGATTCGCAATATCCCTTTGAACCCACACTGTAACCTTTTATTAATATTACATACCATCATGCATGGAGTAAGAAACTTACAATGGTCCACTTCCAATTATTACCTGCATGATTTATGCTACATGTTCAAATTGTTATCTCTACATATGCTAAACTTAAACATAGTGCTATCATTCTGCTTAGTCAACTCTCATTGAAAAAGATATAGAAATTTGATCAAGAAAATATTTTGCATTTACACCTTTCTGCATTTGCCAGTTGCTGGTATCTACATTACATGGGCTGCAGAAAGTTCCCTTCTTCTTCTATTCTTCTTCTATCTAATACCTTTGGGTCACCACTCTTGTTACATAAGCCTGCTGATTCCAAAGTCTGGCAGTTTCCGCTTTCTTTGTTTGGGGCAGTGCACAATATGCATTTATCCAACACAGATCATCTTCAAGGCATTTTATTGCTGGATTCAGCATTCTCGGTTGATCTCTTCTGGTTCCAGATTATCATTTTAATAATATTCCCTGGTATGCGGCTCCCAGTGTTTCTGAGGTGAAGGCATTA
>NW_012101588.1:478573-484849 GCF_000951045.1 Mandrillus leucophaeus | reverse complement strand
CCAATACCTCTCATCCTTCAGCAAGATGGCTACAGTCTGCTTGGATTCATCTCCTTGCTAGTGAGTGCAGGAAGGGTACCCAGGTAGAAAGCCAAGGCATCTATGGAGTTGAGCTCATCATTGCCCCTCTCTTAATTCTCTAGGTCCTCTACCATCTCTTGTCCCACATGGAGAAACCATTTCTCCATGTCTTTGGTAGTCACTCGTGGCCAAAAAATTGGCCACGGGGTGCTCAGACCCGGACTTCTGTCCATCTACCCGTCCATTTTGCTTTTCAGCATCGGTCTCCTTGCTGACTCACATCTGCCTTCCTGCCTTGGCTCTTCTCTTGCCACCAACCTGTATCCCTTCGGCCACTGGTACTTAGGGCCGAGTGTTGCCCTCCCCGTTGGAATATATGTAGATATAGAAAGGGATACATTTGCCTGTCCATACGTAAGCACATATTCTTTCCTCATTGGCCCATACAGAAAAGGCAAACACAACCTTCCCTTCAGGAATTGGAAGCAGGAATAAGAGAATTCCAATTGGAAAGTTTTCATTGACCCTTAGTGGGTGTTGTGGAAGGGGAATCTAAGTGTTTGGTCGTTTGCCATTCTGCCTTTCTTCATCATGTGATGTTCTCGCCTCCAGATGTTCCTTCTGCTCCATAAAACTAGGAGGAAGGAGAGGCAGCTTAACAGTCCTCTTCTCTCAGACCCTTAGCTCCAAGGCAATCATCCTGAGACATTTTGCTACGCCATCTGCGTCTGACACAAGTTGAGTTCGGAGAACTCAGCTTGAAGCACGTTTCTTCTCACAGAAACTTCAGTTGACCTTTTCTTCTCTTACGGTAAAGAACAAAGACATACCCATTTGGGTAGTTTTCTGGGGTACGACTATGAGAATGTGGTGTCATAGATGACCAAGCTTGGCAGGTTCTTCCTGTCACAGTGATGAAGTATGTGCCTCGATAAGTCTGTCCATTACCATGGTAGCACTCCTGGACACCAGGCCTTTGCTCAGTTGGTGCTGAAAGGAAAATGGAAGAAATCAAGCTGAGTATCTCTGAGAAAAGAGAAACATGTGAAGCCACTGATGACATGACCAGAAAGGAGTCTATGAGAATTACGACCGTACTCTTTTCCTTATCCGTAGGCCGAGGGATGTGAGAAAACCAACCAACAAAACAACACCAAAGCAACAGATTCCTACCATTCTAGAACCATAGTCAGTTCTTGGAAATATTTCACCTGCAACTTTAGAGAAATAGAGCAGATCAGAATGCTTCTCATTGGAAAGTGCGCTCATGAGCAAGCACCTTTCTAGGAAACTCTACTGAATGTTCATGAGGAAGATGGGGCAAGATTGAGCAAAAGGCACTGCATTTGGCAATGCGGGCTGCAGGTGGTAATCGGCTGTCGGGGACAGAGGCGGGGACAGACATGGAAATCTTGCATGTTTCCCTAGTCCGTTGATCATGAAAGCCAAGGCCTTTGGCTTCCGGGCCATGGGGCAGTAAACGGTCCTCTATATCTGACTGAAGGCAAAGACGCTTTGTTTCTCAGGGATGTGCGCAGGCCAAAAACTTATTCCTCTGGAGGAGAGAGGGAATCCTCTCGTGCCCCATATCCTGAATTACAATAAATGAGAAATCTACTACTCTTTCTCTCCATACCCCTTCCTGGTACAGGTGCCATCGGAAAGAGGTTTAAGAATACGGAGAAATCACTCCCTTCAAAGCCTAGGGCTGCAGAGCCTGAGAGCATTGGGAGTTCATGTACTGCTCTATTGACCCAGGGTGATATGGAATAAAGGAAGCCCTGTTAGGCTTCTCCAGGGCGACAGGCTCCAGAGTCCTATTTCTCGGAATCTGCAATGCTGAAGATTGCACTGAATGCTGTCTAGTTGAAGAAATCCCTGGAAAAGCTTCCTGGGCACACCCTGGGCACACCCTGGAGGGTTTGTGCCCATCCTAAAGACACAGCCCACCCACGATATACCAGAAATCACTCCGCTGTCTCCCCTAGAGAGTGCACGGAGGCTTCCTCCTACATGGCAGAACTTGGTCAACACTCCAGCATCCGTGGACCATTGAAAGCTGCTGCACCAGTCGGAATTTCCATGGCTTTTCATCCCAGCTTCTAAGCGTGTAGATGTCTGGCCACAGGCTCCTTACCTTGTTCGGAAGGAGCCTCTAGGCTTGGAACCGGGGTAACAGTCAGAGGTGTGACGGCAGTCCCTTCTGCGTTTGAGCATTGTGTTAGGTTGCAGTACTCCCACCTCACATTGGGATCCATCGTATAACAATAAGGGGCTGCCACAGGATCTGGATTCCTGCAGTAGTTCCTGATCAAGCCACTGGAAATTCCAAAACGATACATGTCACAAGAGGTGGGACACTATGCACGGGCACCCCACACCCTCTCTTTTGTGCTGCAACAAGGTCATTACCGGTGCCTTTCTAATATACCCATTAAAAGTACCATATGATTGCCACAAGCACGAATGGTTCTCATTCCTAAGCCTCTCTGCACATTTCTCATACTTAAGAGATTATTACGATTTTTTAAAATCTAAAGTAGCAAACGCTTCTTAGAGACACTGAAATAATGCATACACGTGGCCCAAAAATGATCAGACTATTCTCCTTCTGCCTTCTGCCCAATCCATCTCTCTGGAATAACTGGTATAGATTTTAACGTCTATATTTTGCCATTGTTTATTCACATAGAAAAGTGTCTATATCTGTCTAGTTCTCAGTATCTCTCTTGGTAGGAGTTCACATTCTAATGTGGGAATTGCAGGTAACACGTAGTTCTTCAGAGAAAACATGGCATCCAGAAGGACAGCCTTTCCAGGTCAACCTTCACACACTATGTACCCAAAACATACTGAAAAGGCTCTCCATTTCACAGGGAAATGCAGTGTGCAAATACTATTACTGTCTGTCATTCCCACATCATGTGGTTCAAGTAGGTTTATTTCTGCACGACTTCTCAAAGCTGCCCTGGAAAATTTGCTCCCAGGCAGGATGCAGTATCTCTAGAATGGGTTCCTGGGCAGGACCTTCTCTCTTGCTCTCAGTCTATCCTCTGCTGGCCGCAGCCACTCTGGGACTGAGGGAAAGCGGATGAGTTGAAAGAACAGTGGGACCCATGGCATAAAGGAAGACAGCAGGGCAGAATAAGAGATCTGAAGAGGTCGGACAGCTACGGAGGAGCAGAAAACAATGAAGAAGGGGGCAAAGCAGGGGAGGAGTTTGGGCTGCAGGGATCTTGAAGCATTCACTCTTCCCTACGCCTCCCAAGAACGTTGCTCCAACCTCTCAGTATCCTCACATTCATGACCTGTGGCTGCCTGAGAATATGGGAATGTATTCTGGGCCATGGAGTTCCAACACTCTCTCTATATAGACTCTACAGTTGTGACCTAGTCTCAACCCTAGACACTCCATTCCAGGAAGTTGGTTCAATCAGCAACTGGATGTATAAGAGCCCGAGCTCTTGAAAGACTTCTTTTTCTTCCTTGGCTTCCCTCTTTGGAATGCATGGAATATTCTTATTATAACATAAACCTCAGAGTTCAAAACTGTGTGATTGCTCCAGGATTCGCAATATCCCTTTGAACCCACACTGTAACCTTTTATTAATATTACATACCATCATGCATGGAGTAAGAAACTTACACTGGTCCACTTCCAATTATTACCTGCATGATTTATGCTACATGTTCAAATTGTTACCTCCACATATGCTAAAGTTAAACATAGTGCTATCATTCTGCTTCAAGTAGTCAACTCTCATTGAAAAAGATATAGAAATTTGATCAAGAAAATATTTTGCATTTACATCTTTCTGCATTTGCCAGTTGCTGGTATCTACATTACATGGGCTGCAGAAAGTTCCCTTCTTCTTCTATTCTTCTTCTATCTAATACCATTGGGTCACCACTCTTGTTACATAAGCCTGCTGATTCCAAAGTCTGGCAGTTTCCGCTTTCTTTGTTTGGGGCAGTGCACAATATGCATTTATCCAACACAGATCATCTTCAAGGCATTTTATTGCTGGATTCAGCATTCTCGGTTGATCTCTTCTGGTTCTAGATTATCATTTTAATAATATTCCCTGGTATGCGGCTTCCACTGTTTCTGAGGTGAAGGCATTAGCAATTTGTATCCCTCTACTTCTAGGAAGACACAGCTCTTTTTCCTCTACTTTCTCCTGAGATGTTTCTTCGTATTATGCCTTTGCCTTGATACCTTCGAAATGTGGGTACAAAAGTACAGCACACAGGGTTTTTGTTTTTTTTTTTTTTTCCGATTTCCATAATTGTTCCATAGAGTTTCATGAAACTCTGATATTTTCAATGTTCCTCATAACTGAAAGTTATCAACCATTCTTGATTCCGGTACTTGCTTCTACTCCAAACTCCCTTGCTCTTTTCTGTGACTTGGTTCCCACATGCAGAAAATCTTTTCATATTTTTCTACATGTCTGTGAGGGTTTGCTGATTACGTATTTCACTATTTCTTCAGGGGTGTCCTTGTGTGTGACAGAACTTGTGAGTTTTTGCGTGTGCCCGTGTATGGGTGTGTTTTGCATTTGGGTTTGTGTGTGTAACTAGTTCTGCAGGTTCCGTAGATTTCTTTTTTGGTTAATTTTTTCTTCAGAAATGTCTAACTTGAGCAAGAGGTCATATAGTAACTTTTTCATTTAAGACATACTTTTTTTTATACTAGTCCTTTAATTTGATTTTGCTATTCTACACTGTTAATTTCTCTTGATATGATATCTGGTTTGTTGCATATGCTTTTTTTAAACATTTGAAATCCGTTATCATACCGATATGTCCAATTTTCATGCAATTCTAATCATTTCTGTCATTTCTGAGCTTGCTTGTAGTTCCTGATTTATTTCCTGGTCATGGATTACACGAAACGCTTTTCTACATGTAGTCAAATTTTAAATTTAGGACTCACTCTGGGGATACCGCATAGCTGAGCCAATTGACTTTGTTGTTTACTTGTAAAGAGACTTGAGATTTCCTCTCACTGGCAGTTCATTGACTTAGAAACCGATTTGATGCTTGGACACTGGCTGTTCAGCTATGCAAGGGGCTGTCTGCAGCTGCCTGATTTCTAGGAATATATTAATTCCACTTTTAAATCAAGGCTGTTCCGGGGTCTCCATTGAATTGGCAACGTGTTCTGTGAGGACTCTCTCGTCTAGCTGGTAAGAACTCCGATCTCCCACAGTGCTATGTGATCTCCGTCTTCTTTATTGAGCTTGCTGTTCTCTTGTAGTTCCTGTTTCTCAGTAAAAGTTCTTTGCCATACTTTCTTGTGGAACCATTTTCTGTGCACATGCAGCGTCATGTCAGGCCAACAACTGGAGGAGACTTCTATGCATATTTGTAGAGCTCCTTTCCTCCACAAAGCAGGTCTTATTTGTAGCAGACCTAGAAAATGTTAGCTACCAGAGTCATCCCAAACTCCAATCCCTCTCCTCCCTTCAGCAAGATGGCTACAGTCTCCTTGAGCTCCATCTCCTTGCTAGTCAGGGCAGCAAGGGTATCCAGGAAGAAAGCCAACGCATCTATGGAGTTGAGCTCATCATTGCCCCTCTCTCATGTCTCTAGGTCCTCTACCGTCTCTTGTCCCACATGGAGAAACCATTTCTCCATGTCTTTGGCAGTCACTTGTGGCCAAAAAATTGGCCATGGGCTGCTCAGACCCAGGCTTCTGTCCATCTACCCGCCCTTTTACTTTTCAGCATCTGTCTCTTTGCTGACGCTCATCTGCCTTCCTGCCTTGGCTCTTCCCTTGCCGCAAACCTGTATCCCTTCAGGCCACTGGTACTTAGGGCCAAGTGATTCCCTCCCCGTTGGAATACATGTAGATATAGAAAGAGATACAGTTCCCTATCCATACATAAACACATATTCTTTCCTCATTGGCCCATACAGAAAAGGCAAACACAACCTTCCCTTCAGGAATTGGAAGTCAGAATAACAGAATTCCAATTGGAAAGTCTTCATTGACCCTTAGTGGGTGTTGTGGAAGGGGAATCTAAGTGTTTGGTCGTTTGCCATTCTGACTTTCTTCATCATGTGATGTCCTCGCCTCCAGATGTCCCTTCTGCTCCATAAAACTAGGAGGAAGGAGAGGCAGCTTAACAGTTCTCTTCTCTCAGACCCGTATCTCCAAGGCAATCATCCTGAGACATTTTGCTACGCCATCTGCGTCTGACACAAGTTGAGTTCAGAGAACTCAGCTTGAAGCACGTCTCTTCTAAC
>NW_012101588.1:467359-476642 GCF_000951045.1 Mandrillus leucophaeus | reverse complement strand
TTCCTGATCAAGCCACTGGAAATTCCAAAACGATACATGTCACAAGAGGTGGGACACTATGCACGGGCACCCGACACACTCTCCTTTGTGCTGCAACAAGGTCATTACTGGTGCCTTTCTAATATACCCATTAAAAGTACCATATGATTGCCACAAGCACAAATGGCTCGCATTCCTAATCCTCTCTGCACATTTCTCATACTTAAGAGATTATTAGGATTTTTTAAAATCTAAAGTAGCAAACGCTTCTTAGAGACACTGAAATAATGCATACACGTGGCCCAAAAATGATCAGACTATTCTCCTTCTGCCTTCTGCCCAATCCATCTCTCTGGAATAACTGGTATGCATTTTGACGTCTGTATTGTGCCATTGTTTATTCACATAGAAAAGTGTCTATATCTGTCTAGTTCTCAGTATCTCTCTTGGTAGGAGTTCACATTCTAATGTGGGAATTGCAAGTAACACATAGTTCTTCAGAGAAAACATGATATCCAGAAGGACAGCCTTTCCTGCTCAACCTTCACACACTATGTACTCAAAACATAGTGAAAAGGCTCTCCGTTTCACAGGGAAATGCACTGTGCAAATACTATTACTGTCTGTCATTCCCACATCACGTGGTTCAAGTAGGTTTATTTCTGCACGACTTCTCAAAGCTGCCCTGGAAAATTTGCTCCCAGGCAGGATGCAGTATCTGTAGAATGGGTTCCTGGGCAGGACCTTCTCTCTTGCTCTCAGTCTATCCTCTGCTGGCCGCAGCCACTCCGGGACTGAGGGAAACTGGATGAGTTGAAAGAACAGTGGGACCCATAGCATAAAGGAAGACGGCAGGGTAGACTAAGAGATCTGAAGAGGTCGGACAGCTACGGAGGAGCAGAAAGCAATGAAGAAGGGGGCAAAGCACGGGAGGACTTTGGGCTGCGAGGATCTTGAAGCATTCGCTCTTCCTTATGCCTCCCAAGAACCTTGCTCCAACCTCTCAGTATCCTCACATTCATGACCTGTGGCTGCCTGAGAAAATGGGAAATGTATCCTGGGCCATGGGGATCCAACACTCTCTCTCTAGAGACTCTACAATTGTGACCTAGTCTCAACCTCAGACCCTCCATTCCAGGAAGCTGGTTCAATCAGCAACTGGATGTATAAGAGCCCGAGCTCTTGTAAGACTTCTTCTTCCTTGGCTTCCTTCTTTGGAATGCATGGGATATTCTTAATATAACATAAAACTCAGAGCTCAAAACTTTGTGATTGCTCTAGGATTTGCAATATCCCTTTGAACCCACACAGTAACCTTTTATTAATATTACATACCATCGTGCAAGAGGTAAGACACAGTGGTACACTTCCAATTATTACCTGCATGATTTATGCTACCTGTTCAAATTGTTACCTCTACATATGTTAAACTTAAACATAGTGCTATCATTCTGCTTCAAGCAGTCAACTCTCATTGAAAAAGATATAGCAATTTGATCAAGAAAATATTTTGCATTTACATCTATCTACGTTTGTGAAGTGCTGGATTCTACATTATGTGGGCTGCAGAAAGTTCCCTTCTTCTTCTATTCTTCTTCTATCTAATTCCTTCGGGTCACATATCTTGTTACATAAGCATGCTGATTTCAAAGTCTGGCAGTTCTGGTTTCTCTGTTTGGGGCAGTGCACTATGTGCGTTTATCCAACACAGATCGTCATCAAGGCATCTTATTGCTGGATTCAGCATTCCCGGTTGATCTCTTCTGGTTCCAGATTATCATTTTAATAATATTCCCTGGTATCCGGCTTCCAGTGTTTTTGAGGTGAACACATTAGCAATTTGTATCACTGTATTTCTAGGAAGACACAGCTCTTTTTCCTCTACTTTCTCCGGAGATGTTTCTTCGTATTATGCCTTTGCCTTGTAACCTTTGAAATGTGATGTACAGAAGTACAACACACATGATTTTTTCTGTTTGTTTGTTTGTTTCTGAAATTTCCTATTTGATCCCTAGAGTATCATGAAACTGTGATTTTGTCAACGTTCTTCATAATTGAAAAGTTACCAACCATCCTTGACTCTGGTAATTGCTTTGACTCCAAACTCCCTTGCTCTTTTCTGTGACTTGCTTCCCACATGCAGGAAATCTTTTCATATTTTCCTACATGTATGTGAGGCTCGGTTGATTTCGTATTTCACTATTACTTCAGGGGTGTCCTTGTGTGTGAGAGAACTTGAGAGCTTTGGCGTGTGTCCGTGTACAGGTGTGGTTTGAATTTGGGTGTGTGTGTCTAACTAGTTCTGTAGGTTCTGCAGAATTCCATTTTGGTTAATTTTTTCTTCTGAAATGTCTAACTTGATCAGGTGGCCATACAGTAATTTTTCTCATTTAAGACATACTGTTTTTATATTAGTTCTTTAATTTGATGTGGCTACTCTATACTGTTAATTTCTCTTCATACAATATCTGGTTTGTTTTATATACTTTTTTAAAATATTTGAAATCAGTTGTCATACTGATACGTCAAATTTTCATGCAATTTTAATCATTTCTGTGATTTCTTAGCTCGTTTGTATTGCCTGATTTCCCTACTTGTTATGGATCACATGAAATGCTTTCCGACATGTAGTCAAAGTTTAAATTTAGGACTCACTCTTGGGATACCTCATAGCTGAGCCAATTGACTTTCTTGTTTTTGTAAAGAGACTTGAGATTTCCTCTCATTGGCAGTTCATTGACTTGGAAAACGATTTGATGCTTGGACACTCGCTTTTCAGCTATGCAACGAGTTGTCTGCAGCTGCCTGTATTCTAGAAAAATACTAATACCATTTTTAAATTATGGCTGTTCTGGGGTCTCCACGGAATTGGCAACGTGTTCTGTGAGGACTCTCCCATCCAGCTGGTAAGAACTCCAGTCTCCCACAGTGCTATGTGATCTCTGTCTTCTTTACTGAGATTGCTGTTCTCTTGTAGCTGCTGTTTCTCAGTAAATGTTCTTTGCCATACTTTCTTGTGGAACCATTTTCTGTGCACATGCAGCGTCATGTCAGGCCAACAACTGGAGGAGACTTCTATGCATATTTGTAGAGCTCCTTTCCTCCACAAAGCAGGTCTTATTTCTGACAGACCTAGAAAGTTTTAGCTACCAGAGTCATCCCAAACTCCAACGACTCCCCTACCTTCAGCAAGATGGCTACAGTCTGCTTGGGCTCCATCTCCTTGCAAGTCAGTGCAGAAAGGCTATCCAGGAAGAAAGCCAAGGCATCTATGGAGTTGAGCTCATCGCTGCCCCTCTCTCAATACTCTAGGTCCTCTACCATCTCCTGTCCCACATGGAGAAACCATTTCTCCATGTCTTTTGTAGTCGCTCGTGGCCAAAAAATTGGCCCTGGGGTGCTCAGACCCAGGCTTCTGTCCATCTCCCCATCCCTTTCGCTTTTCAGCATCCGTCTCTTTTCAGCATCACTCTCATCTGCCTTCCTGCCTTGGCTCTTCTCTTGCTGCGAACCCGTATCCCTTCAGGCCACTGGAGCTTAAGGCCGAGTGTTTCCCTCCCCCATTGGATTTACATAGACGTAGAAAGAGATACGTTTACCTGTCCATAAATAAGCACCTATCTTTCCTCATGAGCCCAGACAGAAAAGGCAAACACAACCTTCCCTTCAGGAATTGGAAGTCAGAATAACAGAATTCCAGTTGACCCGTAGTGGGTGTTGTGGAAGGGGAATCTAAGTGTTTGGTCGTTTGCCATTCTGACTTTTTCATCATGTGATGTCCTCGCCTCCAGATGTTCCTTCTGCTCCATAAAACTAGGAGGAAGGAGAGGCAGCTTAACAGTTCTCTTCTCTCAGACCCTTAGCTCCAAGGCAACCATCCTGAGACATTTTGCTACGCCATCTGCGTCTGACACAAGTTGAGTTCGGAGAACTCAGCTTGAAGCACGTCTCTTCTAACAGAAACTTCAGTTGACCCTTTCTTCTCTTACGGTAAAGAACAAAGACATACCCATTTGGGTAGTTTTCCGGGGTCCGACTATGAGAGTGCGGTGTCATAGATGACCAAGCTTGGCAGGTTCTTCCTGTCACAGTGGTGAAGTATGTGCCTCGATAACTCTGTCCATTACCGTGGTAGCACTCCTGCACCCCAGGCCTTTGCTCAGTCGGTGCTGAAGGGAAAACAGAAGAAATCAAGCTGAGTATCTCTGAGAACAGAGATACATGTGAAGCCACTGATGACACAACCAGGAAGGAGTCTATGAGAATTGCGACCGTACTCTTTTCCTTATCCGTAGACCGAGGGATGTGAGAAAACCAAGCAACAAACCAACACCAAAGCAACAGATTCCTACCATTCTAGAACCGTAGTCAGTTCTTGGAAATATTTCACCTGCAACCTTAGAGAAACAGAAAAGATCAGACTGCTCTCCTCATTGGAAAGTGCGCTCACGAGCAACCACCTTCTGGGAAACTCTACCGAATGGGGCAGGATCGAGCAAAGGGCACTGCATTTGGCAATGCGGGCTGCAGGTGGTAATCGGCTGTCGGGGACAGAGGCGGGGACAGATATGTTTCCCTAGACCGTTGTTCATGAAAGCCAAGGCCTTTGGCTTCCGGGCCATGGGGCAGAAAACGGTCCTCTATATCTGACTGAAGGCAAAGACACTTTGCTTCTCAGGGATGTGTGCAGGCCAAAAGCTTATTCCTTTGGAGGAGAGAGGGAATCCTCTCGTGCCCCGCATCCTGAATTGCAATAAAGGAGAAGTCTCCTACTCTTTCTCTCCAGACCCCTCCCAGGTACAAGTGCCATCACAAAGAGGTTTAAGAACACTGAGAAATCACTCCCTTCAAAGCCTAGGGCTGCAGAGCCTTAGAGCATTGGGAGCTCATGTACTGCTCCACAGACCCAGGGCGATATGGAATTAAGGAAGCCCTGTTAGGTTTCTCGAGGGCGACAGGCTTCAGAGTCACATTTCTCGGAATCTGCAATGCGGAAGATTGCACCCAATTCTGTCTACTTGAAGAAATTCCTGGAAATGCTTCCTGGCTTGGAAAGAGTCACACACCTCAGAGCATGTCACAATAAAAATGTTGGCTAAGACACTGAGATAGTCCGTTTTACAATGAGGTGACTGCTGCAGGCGATCACCCTGGAGGGTTTGGGCTCATCCTAAAGACACAGCCCACCCACGTTGTACCAGAAATCACTCCGCTGGCTCCCCCAGAGAGTGCACGCAGGCTTCCTCCTACATGGCAGTCAACACTCGAGCATCCGTGGAGCACTGAAAGCTGCCGCGCCAGTTGGACTTTCCATACCTTTTCATCCCAGTTTCTAAGCGTGTAGATGTCTGGCCACAGGCTCCTTACCTTGTTCGGAAGGAGCCTCTAGGCTTGGAACCGGGGTGACATTCGGAGGTGCGACGGCAGTCCCTTCTGCGTCGGAGCATTGTGTCAGGTTGCAGTACTCCCACCTGACATTGGGATCCATCGTATAACAATAAGGGGCTGCCACAGGATCTGGATTCCTGCAGTAGTTCCTGATCAAGCCACTGGAAATTCCAAAACGATGCATGTCACAAGAGGTGGGATACGATGCAGGGGTACCCCACACCGTCACCTTTGTGCTGCAGCAGGGTCATTACCGATGCCTTTTTCATATACCTTTTAAAAGTACCATATGATTGCCACAAGCACAAATGGCTCTCAATCGCTCATTCTCTCTGCACATTTCTCTTAGTTAATAGATTATTATGATTTTTTTAAAATCTAAAGTAGAAAACGCGTCTTAGAGACACTGAGATAATGCATACACGTGGCCAAATAATGATCAGACTATTCACTTTCTGCTGTCTGCCCAATCCATCTCTCTGGAATTACTGGTATGGATTTTGACATCTGTATTGTGCCATTGTTTATTCACATACAGAAGTATCTGTATCTGTCTAGTTTTCCCTCTCTGTCTCGGTAGGACTTCACATTCTAATGTGGGAGTTGCAACTAACATGTAGTTCTTCAGAGAAAACACGGCATCCAGAAGGATAGCCTTCCCAGGTCAACCTTCACACACTAGGTACTCAGTACATAGTGAAAAGGCTCTACGTTTCACATGGAAATGCATTTTTGTGCAAATAGTATGTCTGGCATTCCCATATCACGTGGGTCATGTAGGTTTATCTCTGCAACACTTCTCAAAGCTGCCCTGGAAAACTTGCTCCCAGGCAGGATGCAGTATCTCTAGAATCGGTTCCTCGGCAGGACCTTCTCTCTTGCTCTCAATCTATCCTCTGCTGGCTGCAGCCACTGTGGGACTGAGGGAAAGGGGATGAGTTGAAAGAACAGTGGGACCCATGGCATAAAGGAAGACGGCAGGGTAGACTAAGAGATCTGAAGAGGTCGGTCAGCTATGGAGGAGCAGAAAACAATGAAGAAGGGGGCAAAGCAGGTGAGGAGTTTGGGCTGCGGGGATCTTGAAGCATTCGCTCTTCCTTATGCCTCAGGAGTACGTTGCTCCAATCTCTCAGTATCCTCACATTCATGACCTGTGACTGCCTGAGGAATTAGGAAATGTGCTATGGTCCATGGGGATCCAACACTCTCTCTCTCGAGACTCTACAGTTGTGACCTAGTCTCAACCCCAGACCCTCCATTCCAGGAAGCTGGTTCAATCAGCAACTGGATGTATAAGAGCCTGAACTCTTGAAAGGCTTCCTTTTCTTCCTTGGCTTCGCTCTTTGGAACGCATGGAATATTCTCATTACAGCTGAAACCTCAGATTTCCAAACTTTGTGATTGTTCTAGGATTTGCCATATCCCTTTGAACCCACATAGTAACCTTTTATTAATATAACATACCCTCGTGCATGAGGAAGGAACTTACAGTGCTACACTTCCCATTATTCCCTACATGATTTATGTTACCTGTTCAAATTTTTACTTCTACATATGCTAAAGTTAAATATATTTGTATCATTTTGCTTCAAGTAGTCAATTCTCATTTAAAAAGTTATAGAAATTTGATCAAGAACACATTCAGCATTTTCCTCTACATTTGTGAATTTCTAGGTTCTTCATTAGGTGGGCTGCAGAAAATTCCGTTGTTTTACTATTCTACATAATCCCTTCAGGTCACCTCTCTTGTTACATGAGCCTGCTGATTTCGAATTCTTACAGTTTCTGGGTTCTTTCTTTAGGGGAGTGCACAATATGCATTTATCCAACATGTATGATCTTTAAGGCATTTTATTTCTGGATGTAGTCTTCTCAGCTGAGCTCTTCCTTCTTATGTTTATTATTTTAATGTTATTATCTTGTTCCTGGGTTGCAGTGTTTCTGATGTGGTCACATTAATCATTTGTATCACTGTTCCCCTAGCAAGACACAGATTTTTGTTTTTCCTGTTCCTTATGAGATTTTTCTGTGTATTATGTCTTTGCCCTCTGACAGTTGAACTGCCTTATACCCAGTGGCATCTTACAATTTTCATTTTAGAAATTATTTTTCTGATCCATTGAGCTTCTCGAGTCTGTGATTTTTAAATGTTCTTTATATTTGGAAAGTGTTCAGTCATTCTTGCTTTTGGTATATATTTCTGTTCCAATCTCCTTCCCCCTTTCTGTGACTTGCTTCCCACATGTAGGAAATCTTTTTATGTTTTCCTTCACGTCTGTGTGGCTCGGTTGATTTCATTTTTCAGCATTTGTGGATGTGTGTGTGTTTGTAAGCTTATACATGTTTGAGTGTGTGTGCATGCGTGTGTTTTGTGTGTGTATCTGGTTCTGTAGGTTCTATGCAATTATTTTTCATTTACTTTTTTCTTCTGAAATATCTATCTCGATGGGGAGGCCATCCAGTAATTTTTTCCTTTAAGACATATCTCTTAGTCATTCTTTTTTTGATTTGGCTCTTTATATTGTTTCTGTCTCTGGATAAGGTATCTGTTTCACTCCATATTCTAAACATTTCTGTCTCTTCTGGATCTGTTTGTATTGACTGATTTTTCTCCTGCTCCTGGGTCACACTAAAAGGTTTCTATGTGTACTCAAGTTTTATATTTAGGCTTCGCATTGTGGATACTGCATAACTGAGCCACTTGACTTTGATGTTTACCTCTGATGGTTGAGTTTTCCTCTCACAGGCAATTCATTGACTTGGACATCATTCTGATGCTTGGAGACTTGCTTTTCACCTTTGCTATTGTTTGTCTGGAGCCGCCTTTATTGTAAGAATATACTAATTCTACTCCTGAAGTATGGCTTTTCCTGGGTCTCTACTGAATGCCCAAGATGTTCAGTGAAGTCTCTCTCCTCTGTCTGGTCCGAATTCCAATATCCCTTATTGCTATTTGAGCTCTGTCATATTTATTGAGCTCACTGTTCTATTGTAGTTGCTATTCTTCCACAGATGTTCTTTGCCCTACTTTCTTGTGGACCTATTTTCTGTGTACATGCAGCTTCATGTTTAGCCAACGACTCGAGGAGACTTCTATGCATATTCCTAGAGCTCCTTTCCTCCACAAATCTGTTCTCATTCTTAGCAGGCCTAGAAAATCCTAGCCACCTGAATAATCCCAAACTATAATGTCTCTCCTCTCTTCAGCAAGATGGCTACAGTTCTTTTGGGCTCCATCTCTTGCTCTTTGGTGCAGGAAGGGTATCCAGGAAGAAAACCAGTGCATCTGTTGAGTTGATCTCATTGTTCTCTCTCTCGCAATATTCTTGGTCCTCTACTGTCTATTGTACAACATGTGGATATCATTTTTTCTTGTCTTTGGTAGTCACTTATGTGTGAAAGACTGGCCATGGTGTGGTCAGAACCCAGCTTCTATCTTCCCACACTTTTTAGTTTTTCATATCTGTCTCATTGCTTACTTTCATCTGCCTTCTTGTCTTTGCTTTTCTCTTCCTGGCAACTCATATTCCTTCAGACCACCGCTGCTCAGGACCCGTGGTGTTTCTACCCATTGGAATAGACACAGATACAGAAAAATACCGTTTCTTCATAGAGATGCACATATAATTTCCTTGTTAGCCAAGACAGAAAAGGCCAACACAACCTTCAATTCAAGAATTGGAGATTAGAATGATAGAATTTCAAGAGGTAAAGATCACATTGACCTTTAGTGAGTGTTGTTGAAGCTGACTCTGTCTAAACATTCCGATTTTCCATTATTGTGACCTCACCACCTCCAGATATTCTCCTGATTTTATCAAACTCTTAGGAAAGAGAGCCAGCTTAACATTTCTCTTCTGTCAGACTCTTTGCTCAAAGTAATATTCCTCACACATTTTGCCATGCATTCTGTGCG
>NW_012101588.1:464274-467309 GCF_000951045.1 Mandrillus leucophaeus | reverse complement strand
CTATGTGTACTCAAGTTTTATATTTAGGCTTCGCATTGTGGATACTGCATAACTGAGCCACTTGACTTTGATGTTTACCTCTGATGGTTGAGTTTTCCTCTCACAGGCAATTCATTGACTTGGACATCATTCTGATGCTTGGAGACTTGCTTTTCACCTTTGCTATTGTTTGTCTGGAGCCGCCTTTATTGTAAGAATATACTAATTCTACTCCTGAAGTATGGCTTTTCCTGGGTCTCTACTGAATGCCCAAGATATTCAGTGAAGTCTCTCTCCTCTGTCTGGTCCGAATTCCAATATCCCTTATTGCTATTTGAGCTCTGTCATATTTATTGAGCTCACTGTTCTATTGTAGTTGCTATTCTTCCACAGATGTTCTTTGCCCTACTTTCTTGTGGACCTATTTTCTGTGTACATGCAGCTTCATGTTTAGCCAACGACTCGAGGAGACTTCTATGCATATTCCTAGAGCTCCTTTCCTCCACAAATCTGTTCTCATTCTTAGCAGGCCTAGAAAATCCTAGCCACCTGAATAATCCCAAACTATAATGTCTCTCCTCTCTTCAGCAAGATGGCTACAGTTCTTTTGGGCTCCATCTCTTGCTCTTTGGTGCAGGAAGGGTATCCAGGAAGAAAACCAGTGCATCTGTTGAGTTGATCTCATTGTTCTCTCTCTCGCAATATTCTTGGTCCTCTACTGTCTATTGTACAACATGTGGATATCATTTTTTCTTGTCTTTGGTAGTCACTTATGTGTGAAAGACTGGCCATGGTGTGGTCAGAACCCAGCTTCTATCTTCCCACACTTTTTAGTTTTTCATATCTGTCTCATTGCTTACTTTCATCTGCCTTCTTGTCTTTGCTTTTCTCTTCCTGGCAACTCATATTCCTTCAGACCACCGCTGCTCAGGACCCGGGGTGTTTCTACCCATTGGAATAGACACAGATACAGAAAAATACCGTTTCTTCATAGAGATGCACATATAATTTCCTTGTTAGCCAAGACAGAAAAGGCCAACACAACCTTCAATTCAAGAATTGGAGATCAGAATGATAGAATTTCAAGAGGTAAAGATCACATTGACCTTTAGTGAGTGTTGTTGAAGCTGACTCTGTCTAAACATTCCGATTTTCCATTATTGTGACCTCACCACCTCCAGATATTCTCCTGATTTTATCAAACTCTTAGGAAAGAGAGCCAGCTTAACATTTCTCTTCTGTCAGACTCTTTGCTCAAAGTAATATTCCTCACACATTTTGCCATGCATTCTGTGCGTGAGAAAAATTTAGTTGTAAGAAGTTAGCTTGATGTACACCTTTTCTAAGACAAATTTTACTTGGACCTTGTTTTGCTTACTGTAAGATTAATGACATACGCATTTGGGTAGTTTTCTGTGGTTCTATTATGCTGATGTGGTTCCATAGATGACCAAGCTTGGCAGGTCCTTCCTGTGACAGTGGTGGAGGATGTGCCTTGATAACTCTGTCCATCACCATGGTAGCAATCCTGGACCACATGGCTTTGCTCAGGTAGTGCTAAAATTAAAACAGAAAAAATCAAGCTGAATAGTTCTTAGAACAGAAAAACATGTGAAGTCATTTATGACACAAACAGGAAAAAGTCTTTGAGAATTACGACCATTCTCTTTTCTTGATTAGCAGGCAGACAGATGTGCAAAAAGCCCAAGGAATAGATTCATAGCATTCTAGAACTTTATTTAGTTCTTAGAAATATTTCATTTAAAGGTTTAGAGGAAGTTAACATATCAGAATTCTTCTCACCAGAAACTATGCTCACGTGCAAGCTCTTTTTTAGAAATCTCTTCTTAATGTTCATGAGGAACACAGGACAGGAGAGACTAGAGAGATACATTTGGCACTGCAAGCTGTAGGTGGTGATTGGCTGTCAGGGTCAAATGTGAAAACCTTGCACGATTCCCTAGACCATTACTCAGAAAAGCCAAAGCCTTAAGCTTCTTGGCAATGGGGGAGAAAATGGTTCCGCATCTAGAACTGCAGACAAAGCCCTTCACTTCTCAGGGATAGGTAGATGATCAAATCTTAGTTCCTTAGAGGAGAGACAGGAAATTTTCTTGTGTCCAGCATCCTGCATTGCAACGTAGCAGACATCTGCTACTCTTTCTCTCCAAACCTACCACAGGTTCAAGTTCCATCCGAATAAGGCACAAGAACACTGAGAATGCATTCCCTTCAAAGCCTAGGTGTGCACAACTTGACTAAGACTGAAGTGGCTCCAGGAGATACTGCATTTGTTTATTTTCACCAAAGATTGAGCATTCATTAACGAGAAACAGCAGTTTCAATGGGGTTAGATTATGTGTATGAAGATATCCCATCTGTAGTGCAGGGATGCAGCGACTGCTAAAATCTAAGAATAGACAGGAACATTGAGAAAATTCTTCCACACCCCAGGCCCCACTCTAAGCAAAAGATAGCAGCAGCCCATCACTGGAGGAATTTAAACCTGTGGTGCATCTAAGATAAAAGCAACAAGCACAAATGCCAAATTCAGTTCAACTAGTGACTAGATTGACTCAATTGACCACAAAACATATTTTCAAGAGAAGATGGGTGCCCATTTCAAAGCATAAATAATATTTACTGCAATCTCTACTCTTCTTCTATTTATGATACCCAGTGGTTGATTAAATAATTACAAGACACACCAAAAACTCAAGAGGGAAGATAAGCCACTGTTAAATAATAAAGCAATCAAGACAGACAGACTCAGAAAAGACACCATCTGGAAACTATCAGTTTGGGTTTGTCTGATACCTATGTTAATATGTTAAAGAATATTTTGGTAAAGGTGGACAATATCCATGGATAGGTGGAGAATTTCAGCAAAGAGATGGAAACTATAGAAAAGAGTAACATGAAAGTGCTAGGAAGAGATTTATAATATCAGAGAAGAAGAATTCTCTGAAGGCACTGAGGAGCCAACTAGACACAACTAACAAAACAATCCATAAACTTGAACATAGTTTACTAGAACTTATCCAAACCAACACAGA
>NW_012101588.1:454802-463344 GCF_000951045.1 Mandrillus leucophaeus | reverse complement strand
TGAACATCTCAATTTAAAAACTGAGAAAAATATATACAAATACTAGTGAAAATAGAGTTGTGAAGGCTGTATTCATATCAGTACAAATAGACTTCAGAACAAGGAATGCTTCCAGAGATAAGAAGAGACATTACATAATGATAAAGGGGTCATTTCATCAAGAAGACCTAACAATCCAAAATACACATGTGCCTAATAACAGGGCTTCAAAATATATAAAACAGAGTTGCAATCTAAAAGAGAAATAGACTAATCTAGAGTTAAAGTTGGACCATTAATCCTCAGCAGTCAATAAAAAAGAGAGAAAGACAAGGAGTAAGGATACAGAAGAACACCAGGAGCCAACTTCACCTAATGACCTTGAGAGAACACCCCACCCAACAACAGAAGAAGATACAGTCTTTTGAAGAGTACATGAAAGTGAGTTTTAGAACTCAATAATGAGTTCTGAAGTTGAATCAGTACTAAAAAACCTACACCAGAAAAACCCCTAGACCAGAGAGATTCCTAGCCAAATTATACCAGTCATATAAAGAAGAGCTGACATCAAGCCTACTGAAACAATTCCAAAAGATCAAAGAGGAGAGACTAACTCATTCTATGAGGTCGTCACCATTCTGATATGGAACAACAAAAAAAGAAAACTTCAAGCCAATATCCTTGATGAATACAGATGCAAAAATTCTCAATAAAATACTAGTAATTGAATCCAAGAGTATATCAAAAAGCTAACCCACCACAATCAAGTAGGTTTTATTTCTGGGATGTAAGGTTGGTTCAATGTACACAAATCAATAAATTAGATCAATGACATAAGTTGTATTATTCAGGGCTCTCTAGAGGGACAGAACTAATAGGATATATGGATATATATATAAAGGGGAGCTTAGTAAGTAGGATTAACTCAGCGGATCACAAGGTTCCACAACAGGCCCTTTGCAAGCTGAGAAGCAAGAAAGCCACTCCAACCCCCAACGCTGAAGAACTTGAAGTCTGATGTTCAAGGGCAGGAAGCATTCAGCACAGGAGAAAGATGTAGGCTGGGAAGCTAATTCAGTCAAGCCTTTTCACATTTTTCTGCCTACTTTACAATCTGGCCACACTGGCACCTGATTAGATGGTTTGCACCCAGATTAAGGGTAGGTCTGCCTTCCCAGCCCACTGATTCAAATGTTAATCTCCTTTGGCCACACCCTCACAGACATACCCGAGATTAATACTTTGCATCCTTCAATCCAATCAAGTTGACAGTATTAACCATCACAAGTTCACTCCTTGTCAACTTGAACCCATACACACATCCTGAAATCATACATAATCTTCAAATAAAGACAATAATAAGGTCATAATTATACCTAACATAATACAACTATCCTCATACAACCAGAAACGAATCAATCCCCAAACCAAATGCTATTACATAAGGTTAACAATACTTAGATGCTGATAACGAACAACATTTAAATGCTTAAATGCTGATGTGAAGTCCATAAATCTAAGGTCACATGATAAAGGAAAAACAAAGGAAATAAAATAAAGATATTTTCTTAGCACAAGTATACACATGCACTTAGAAAGGGGATGTAGTGCTGCAGCTGTCCACTTTCGGGTGGTGCCTGCATATCGTGCAGAACCATCTGTGAACCAGTCCTTAGTCTTCCCTGTCTCTGTCAACTGATCATAGGGAACTCCCCATGAGGCCTTTCGTGCAGGCTGGGGGTGGGGGCAGGGAAGGCAGGGTGGCACAAGTGGAGAACATGGGCATTTGAGCCACTTCCTTAAGTAACTTACTTGTGCCTTCAGGACCTGCTCAAGCCCTATCACATATATACCACTTCAATTTGATGATGAAATGCCACTGTGCCGACCCACCTTATGGCTAGATGGGTCAGAAAGCACCCAGTTCATGATAGGCAGTTCAGGTAGCATGGTGACTTTATGACCCATAGTCAAATTTCAGTTTCCACCAAAGCCAAGTAACAGACCAAGAGCTGTCTCTCAAAAGGAGAGTAGTTATCTGCAGAAGTGGCAGGGCCTTGCTCCAAAATCCTAGAAGTCGCCACTGTGATTCACCCATGGGGGCCTGCCAAAGGCTCCAAACAGCATCCCGATCTGCCACTGACAGCTCAAGCACCATTGGATCTGAGAGGTCATGTGACTCAAGTGGCAAAGCAGCTTGCAAAGCAGCCTGGACCTGTTGCAGAGCCTTCTTTCGTTCTAGACTGCACTTAAGTCTGGCAGCATTTCAGGTCACTCCATAAACAGGCCAGAGTAACACACCCAAATGAGGAATGTGTTGCCTCCGAAATCCAAATAGGCCCATTAGGCATTGTGCCTCTTTCTTGGTTGTAACAGGGGCCAAATGCAGCAACTTATGTTTCACCTTAGAAGGAATATCTCCATAGGTCTCATACCACTGGAACCCTAGAAATTTTACTGAGGTAGAAAGTCCCTAAATTTTAGTTGGATGTATTTCCCAACCTCTGGCATACAAATGTCTCACCAATAAGTCCAGTGCGTTTGCTACTTCTTGCTCACTGTATCCAATCATCATAATGTCATGAATGTAATAGACCAGTGTTATATCTTGTGGAAGTGAAAAGCGAGCAAGGTCTCTCCAAATAAGATTATGACACAGAGCTGGAGAGTTGATATACTCCTGAGGTAGGATGGTAAAGGTATATTGCTGGCCTTGTCAGCTGAAGGCAAATTGCTTCTGGTGGGTCTTATGGACAGGAATGGAGAAAAAGCCATTTGCCAAGCCAATGGCTGCATATCAGGCACCAGAAGATGTGTTAATTTACTCAACCAATGAAACCACATCTGGTACAGCAGCTGCAATTGGAGTCGCCACTTGGTTAAGCTTAAAATAATCCACCATCATTTTCCAAGATCCATCTGTCCTCAGCACAGGTCAAATGGGAGAGTTGAACAGGGATGTGATCGGAATCACCACCCCTGCGTCTTTCAAGTCCTTGATAGTGACACTAATCACTTCAGTCCCTCTGGGGATAGGATATTGTTTTTGATTTTTTATTTTTCTAGGTAAAGACAGCTCTAATGGCTTTCATTTGACCTTTCCCACTATAATAGCCCTCACCCTACCAGTCAGGGAGCCAATGTGGCATTTCTGCCAGCTGATAAGTACATCTATGCAAATTATGCATTTTGGCACTGGGAAAATGACCACAGGATAAGTCCAGGGACCCACTGGAACCACTGTAAGTCAGACATGAGCTAAAACTCCGTTAATTACCTGACCTTCATAAGCCCCTGCTTTAACTGGGGGACCACAATAACGTTTTGGATACCCTGGAATCAATGTCAGCAGAGCCAGTGTCCAGTACTTTCTGAAATGTCTCATTAGTTCCCTTTCCCCAGTGCACAGTTACCCTGGTAAAAGGCCAGAAGTCTCCTTGGGGAAGGATGGGAGAAAGATTAACAGCATGAACTGTCAGTAGCCTAGTGGGGTCCTTCCTCAAGGGGATCCAGCCTCCCCTTCATTCAGTGGGTTCTGGAACTGTAACAGGTTCAAGTCTGGAAATTGATTGAGGGGCCATGATTCTCTGTTTTTATAATTCAGATTAGTCTTTTGTCCATTCTACCTGGCAGTTTTCTGTTTATATAATCAAGTAGGAATGCAGTAGGTTTCCTGTCAATTTCACTTCTAGGAACACTGTGATTAATTAGCCAATGCCAGAGCTCTACATGAGTCAGACTATTCTGATTGCTGCTTTGCCTCTGTTGTCCATTATGGTAGCTATGCCCACCTTGCCTTTGATGGTTCAGTGCTGACACTTGGCCCCTACCACCTCAGGATCCAATTATTCCCATTGTATTTAAATTTTGTAGTTGAGTGACTGTGGTTCCTACTGTTAGATCTGACATACAGAGAAGACCAATTACAGGGCTCTTCAAAAACACAGGTGCAGCTCTCACAAATCTATTTCACAAAGCATTGGCCAAGGGTATATCTTCTGGACCCTCCCAGCTGGGATGTGTAGGTCTAAAGTGACTAATCCACTCCACCATCCTAATCTCCCTAAGCCTTTGGATCACTTCCTCTACATTAAACCAAGGGAGATCAGGCATTTCCAGCTCACTCACATTGGACCATCTTTTAATCCGTATAATCCGTATTTCAGCTAACTATTATAGCCCTTTTTTTTTTTTTTTTTTTTTTGGAGATTGAGTCTTGCTCTGTTATCAGGCTGGAGTGCAGTGGGGCGAACTTGGTTCACTGCAATCTCTGCCTCACAGGTTCAAGCAATTCTCCTGCCTCAGCCTCCCTCCCAAGTAGCTGGGATTATAGTTACACATCATTACACTCAGCTAATTTTTGTATTTTTAGCAGAGACAGGGTTTCACCATTTTAGCCAGGATCGTCTCAATCTCCTGACCCTGTGATCTGCCCTCCCCCGCCTCCCAAAGTGCTGGGATTACAGCCATGCGCCACTGCTTCCAGCCCTATCAGAACTTTTTGTAAGTCCCTGAGCTGCAACATTAAATGCAGAATCCCTACTTAGTAGGGCCAAATCAATAAATTCAGCTTGATCCAACTCTATGTCCCTTCCACCATGATCCCATACCCTTAATATCCATTCCCATGCCTATTCTCCAGATTTCTGCTAATATAAATTAGAAAACTTAAGCAGTTCTTTTAGAGTGTAATGCACCTCCTCATGGATCACACTCTGAACCTCACCTCTGGGGCCCGCAAGGACTTTAGTCTAGTTATAAGTCTAGAAGCATTCAGGGGCATTAGGGGTGCCTCCTGAGGAGAATCAACATTATCTTGCCTGGCAACTGCCTCAGGGGAGGCCATCACTGTTGCCTCAGGTAGTGCAGGGTTTATATCCTCAGACAAAGGTGGAAAGGCTAATGGCAGCACAGGTCAGGGAGAGGATGTTACCACTACTGGGGATGGGGAAACTGTTTCTTCTGGCAAAAAAGTTTCATCAGAATTCACAAACTCCGTGTCCTCAGCTTCATTAGGGTCCTCCCACACATTCCCACTTCAAGTTCCAGGGTCCCATTTTTTCCCAGTCAAAGCCCTCACTTTAACAGTAAACACCTGGCAAGGCTGTGGATGCACCTCTTGTTGCAGGTCAGCTACTCGCATGATAACAGCTTGTCTCTGTTTTTCCACAATTTCAACTCTTTCTCTACAGGAGTTAAGACTCTCATTCAGGGCAATCTTAGCAGATTTGTGGCTCAGTATCTGCTTCTGAAGCCGGGAGACAAGATTCCCTGAGATGATGATTTTCTTTCATTACTTTCTCCAGTGAACTTAGGAGTAACCAACCAACTTCATTATGTTCCTTGGTTCTCCACATATAGTCCAATGTATTATGTATAGAGTCACTAAACTCCTTGCCTCTCATAAGAGATGAATCAGTAGTGTCACATGCATTTATTTTGCATAACTCTCTAAACTGTTCAGGCCAAGTACTATCAGTGTTCTCCATACTATTAGAAGTAGAGTCCTTAGCATTTTTTGGTCTAATCATATTAATCAGCCAACACCAGAAGTCCCAAAACCAATGAAAGAACTCCATCCTTAATATTCTGTTCCTCTAGAACCACTCCTGGTATGAAAATCTGTATTAGTCGGGGTTCTCTAGAGGGACAGAACTAATAGGAGATATATCTATATCTATATTAGATATAGATATATTATATCTATGTCTATATCTATGCTTCAATGGCAGGAAGTATCCAGCACAGGAGAAAAATGTAGGCTGGGAAGCTAAGCTAGTCTAGCCTTTTTACATTTTTCTGCCAGCTCTATATTCTGGCTGTACTAGCAGCTGATTAGATGATGCCCACCCAGATTAAGGGTGGGTCTGCCTTCCCAGCCCACTGACTCAGATGTTAATCTCCTTTTGTTAACACCCTCACAGACACACAAAGGATGAATACTTTGTATCCTTCAATCCAATCAAGTTGATGTTCTTAACTATCACATAAACAAAACTAATATCCTCAAATACGTATCTTAAGGATGGTTGTCCTTTAAACCACATCATTGAGGTTCTTTGAATTTCCTGAGTTTGTATGTCAAACTCTCTAGTGAGATTGGAGAAATTTTCATGGATAAGATCCTCAAATATATTTTCCAAGTTGCTTACTCTCTCTCCCTTTCAGGGGTACCAATGAGTCATAGATTTGGTCTCTTTACATAACCCCATATTTCTTAGAGGCTTTATTCATTTTTTAAAATCCTTTTTTCTTTATTTTTGTCTGATTAGGTAAATTTGAAGAAACAGTATTCAAGCTCTGCTATTCTTTCCTCATCTACTTCTATTTTGCTGTTAATACTTCTGATCATGATGACATTCAATAGTGAATTTTGTAGCTCTACCAGAGAGGCTTGGTTCTTTTTTCAAATGGGTTGTCTTTCATCTCTTCAATCCGTTTTACTGCATTCCTTAGATTCCTTGAAAGAGGTTTCAATTCTCTCCTGAATCTCAATGCTCTTTGTTGCCATCCAGATTCTGAATTCTATGTCTGTGATTTCAGTCATTTCCTTCTGGTTAGGAACCATTGCTGGAGAACTAGTGTGATCATTTGGAGATAAGGAAACAGTTTGACTTTGACAGTTGCTAGAATTCTTGTGCTGGTTCTTTCTGTACTGATGTTCCTTTAACTGTGATATAATTTGAGTATTGTCAGTTGACTTCACTTCTCGGTATTTTCAGAGGGCCAAGGTGGTGTACAAGATCTTTATTTGTGACTGAATTCTTGTTCATGGTTTTCAGGGGCATATATTACCAAAGTATTTTTGATATTGAAGTTTGGGCTGCAAACTGACAGATGGGTCTTACATGTAATAACCAATAAGTAGGGTCTTGCTCAGCCACATGGCTCCTCTGTATTTCTTCATAATTGCTTCTCTCCCACTTGAGTGCTGGCTGCAGATCTCAGCTTAGCACTCTTCCTCTGTGTACACAGACCTGGGGCAAGCTCAGGCTTCCTGTTCACTCCATAGCTTGGGGGCAGCAGGGTCAGGGGCCTCAGGGTGCTTGCAGGGATGACACACTGGCCTCTTTTCCATAGGGTGACTGGGGCACACTGGGGTGTGAGTAAAGCACTCAGGATCATTTTTCCTTCCCTAGTCCAAGTACAGCAAAGGGCAGTACAACTGCAGTGGCAGTGGCAGAAGGACTTTCAGTCACCTCTGGGAGCTCCACCCCACAAAAACACAGAGTGCAGCCAGTGGAAATGTTCAGCTGAGTGTGAGGTGTCTGCACTGTGGGCCCAAGCCAGGAGCCCTGCCTGGTGAAGAGTAGCAGGTAAAAGCTCACAAGAAAGAGAAACTGGAATTAACCCCTGCTGTGTGCTGGAGGTGTCAGGGAAGTGGCCAGGTCCCCTTTTTCTTTCTCAAGCCCAAGGGCATTAAGGGCAGTACTGCTGCAGTTGCAATAGCAGAGGGGCTGCAGGTTGTCTCTGGGATTTTCTCCCAGAGAAGCACAGAGCCAACACTGACTAAAATGTTCAGGCAGGGCCAGGGTGGCTGTGCTCTGCCCAGTGAGGAGTAGCAGGGGCAGGGGGCAGAACAGAAAACAGTGTGGCCACTTTTCCATAAGGCAGGTACACTGTGCTGGAGGTCCGTGAGAGTCCTGAAGCTCTTCGCTCCATCCTGAGCCTGCACTTTAATCTCAAGAGTTTGAGATGAACAGTGGTAAGGAAGAAAGCACAACAGATATGGCTAATGAAACCCAGGAAGACAAGTCAATGCATAGAAGTAATTCCAACCTAAAGAAATACTTTTTAAAATCATATTTATAGAGGTTTGCAATGATACTAAAAACAATATTGCAAGTCATTATTAAGAATACAAGAAGTACAATGTTTCTTGTCTTCTTTAACACCTGTGATGCAGGTGTTTGATATGAATTCTACCTAATGGCTGCATTGCCCCTTGCCACCACCCAAAGAAGGTTGTAAAGCACTCAGATCTATATTAACTGCAACTGTGTATCCCTTAGGAATTTTTCCTTTGCCCTCTTCCCTCCCTATCAGTATGTATCTAGCAGCATTCTGAAAAGTTAACTGTACAATGAGGGACTGCTGGGCGTCTTAAGGGGCATTTCTTTCTGCCTATGTATTCCCCCTCCTCCGCTCATATCTAGCATGTAGGACTTGGGTAATCTCTGGGGTTTCAGATTTTCCAGACCTCCACTTTCTCAGGGGCTTTCACCTCCTGCTTATATCTAGCTATCTGCCTACTCTAACCATAAAACCTTAAATAAGAATAAATCGTATGTTTGCTCTTGATTGCCACGTCATGATAAAAAAGTAGGACACCATCAGTGGCACCAATATTGATGTTGATCTGTTAATCCCTGTGTAGAAATGAACCTTGGAGGCCACTGTTTGATTTCTTACAATATATGCTTTGGTTGTAACACTGTCACTTTGACAGTTGATAAGCATCCTTCTGAATGGTCCCTCCTTTAGTTACAAAAATGTTGGTGCATGGATGATGTTGGGAATAAATAAAAAGTGAACTAAATTATGTTCTCATCTTGGGCAAAAA
>NW_012101588.1:448686-453172 GCF_000951045.1 Mandrillus leucophaeus | reverse complement strand
GTTGCTACTGAAGTAAATGTATCTGATTAATGCTGTGAGAATTTCTTCCTCACTGTGGTGTGTGAATGTGTGTGCATATTTGCATGTGTAAAAGACTTAGCAATTTGTGAATGGAAGATGTTTCTCCACTAAGCATGGCTGTAAAAGAAACTTTTTCCTCTCCCTGGGCATTCCAGCACACTGGGAAGATAACACGTCCACAGCAAGTCTTGCTTTCCAAAAGAGCTTATGAGAAAATGTGCCCCTCAGGTTGGTTAAAACATACGTTAATCCTGTGGCAGGGAAATTTGTTCTAGCCTCTGGGGTGTAGCCTGCTGAATAAGTTCACAGTGATCTACATCCCAGTTTCTCGGGACTGAAACAGAATATTCATACCCCTGCACTCCCTACACACACAGACATAGACACCAATTTCCCCAAAAAAAATCGCTTTGCTTAATCTTCTCCTGCTCTGTATTTTCTTTGATATTTTTCTTGAATGGCTTCCACTAAACTCAAATGCGTTGACTGTAAAATCAACTTGTAAAATTTTATCTGGTAATTTATAGATTATATTGCAAGCATCTACCTCCCCTTCATCAGACTTTCTGTACAGGGCAAGTTCATCTAACTATGTGCTTCAAGATGGAACTCCTGAGTTCACAGTTGACTTATAAACCAAAGCATGCCCACTACAAAACTCTCACCCTCCAGAGACTTGCCTCAAGGGACAACACCCTGCTCACAAGGGCACCTGCAGTCACCAGCTCAACAACCTGGCAGATAAGGTGCCCAAGCTAGCATGGACCCAGGCATCTTTGTTTGCTTCCTCCCCTGCCTTATGAATGTGCCACTGATGGCTCCAAAAGTGCAGTGGTACACTAGGACTCCTGCATTTCTTCCCCTAAGCTAGCTTTGGAAGTAAATCACTTTCTTTATAGCAGACTTCTGTCTTCTTAATTGGATTCTGCAAGTGGCAAACAACTAACCTGCTCTTCAGTTACACTGGGATGTGTTTAGATTTATTTTTTCACATGTTGGAACAAAGCTGAAAAAGTAAGAAGAGTCCTAGGTTTTTTCTTGGAAATCTGGCTTAAATCCAGGTTTTGTTATTTCCTTGATTTGGGAATTTGGTCATTGGGCAAATAACATGATTTTCCTAAGTCTAGATTTCTTTGTTTATAAAATGGGGATGCATATGCTACCCTACCTATACCATGAGCTAAATAAGCTAGTATTTCTAAAGAACACACACTCACACTGACATCCACACACAGATATGTATGTACGTATACAAATGTGGGGACCTAATCCAAGCACTAAGTAGTTGTTGAATCATTATCTGAATACAGCATCTGGCAAATGGATGCGTGTGATTTCTTCAGGGATACTGAGGAAAGACAGAGACCCTCTCATATTGTTTTATATTGTTTTATACTCAGTACCTGTTTTAAGAAAAAACAAGGAAGTAAAACCAAAGACAGGCAGCCCAGTGCCAGGCCCAAAACCAGGCCTGGGCCTGCCTGGCCTAAACCCACTAGTTAAAAATCAACTCATAACTTAGAAACCAATGTTATTCATAGATTCCAGACATTGTATAGAAGAACATTGTGAAACTCCCTGTCCTGTTCTGTTTCACTCTGACCACTGGTGCATGCAGCCCCTGTCACGTACCCCCCTGCTTGCTCAAATCAATCATGACCCTTTCATGTAAAATCTTTAGTGTTGTGAGTCCTTAAAAGGGACAGAAATTGTGCACTGAGAGAGCTTAGATTTTAAGGCAGTAGTTTGCTGATATTCCCAGCTGAATAAAGCCCTTTCTTCTACAATTCGGTGTCTGAGAGTTTTGTCTGCGGCTTGTCCTGCTACATTTCTTGTTTCCCTGACCAGGAAGCAAGGTAACTGACGGACGGACGCTGAGGCAGCCCCTTAGGTGGCTTAGGCCTGCCCTGTGGAGCATCCCTGCGGGGGACTCTGGCCAGCCTGAGTGACGCGATCCAAAGAGCGCTCCCGGGTAGGCAGTTGCCCTGGTGGAACTCCTGGCCAAAGCAGCGCCTAGCAGGCCCCCGCGGAGGATTAACACAGTGGCTGAACAGGGGGAAGGAACTGGCACTTGGTGTCCAGACATCTGAAACTTGGTAAGACTGGTCTTTGGAACTGGCCCACTCCATTTGAGTGGAAGCGTGGCCTCATCACCCATAGTGTGCCTTTAGTGGCACTTTGGTGGACTGGTCTTGGGAACTTGCCTACTCCATTTGAGTACAAGCATGGCCTGATCACCCATGGCGTACCTGTACCGGCACTTTGGTTTTTGTTTTTGACTTGACTTACATTGCTTGATACTTTGGTTTTGGTTTTGACCTGGCTTGGATTTCTGGATACTCTGATTTTGGTTTTGATTTTGGTTTGGTGTAAACTGCAAAAGTGTGTGTGTGCCCTTTTTACCTGTTTTTTGTTTTGTGGTGTGCGTGTGGTGTCTCTTATACACATCTAGATGTGTATAAGAGACAGGCTCCTCCATAAAGAAGGCCATTTTTGTACTAGGCTTACTACAGTGACACACCACTATTAGTTGGGGAGAATTCAGTTTTTCCAAGGTGTTGACAGGCATCCGGATTTCAGAGGAAACTGTAAAGAAGCAGAACCTGGGACCAATACTGCGCATGATTTTTCTTTGAGATCAAATCTAAGGCAATAAATCTGTTCAAAAGCTGCTTTCTGCCTGGTCATGGCAGAGGGTGGCCAAGGAGGGCTCAGCTGTGCTCCCATTGCAAGGCTACAGAATGTCCCTTGTCCTGAGGCTCCTCAGGACACCTGGCCGAGCTTCAGTGACCCTCTTCCAAGCCTGGAGATGCCAGCTCCGTCTCTGGCACAGAATGCTAGTGATGTCCACAGGGTGAGAGGCCAAAAGGGGCTAGTAAAATGAAGATAGCCAAGCTTCCATGGAATTAGGCAACAGGACAACCTTGACCACTTTGAGGGGTGTGGTGGGGGCCACATGCAGATGGAGTGGGTTAAAGAGTGACTAGGAGAGCAGTGGGGGTGGCAGCAGGAGACAAGCCTGGCTCTGAAGGCAGCCAGCCTTCTAGGGAATATGGGGTCAGGGGGAAGTTCTGAAAGATGACACACTGCATAGAGCGTGTGTTTGTATGCCGATGACAAGTATCCAGTAGGAAGGCAGACGAACAGATTCTCATTCTCAGAAAGGCCCATCCTGACCTCCTGAGGGTACACAGAGCACAAGGGGAGGACAGGGAGGGGGATGCACCCTCATTGATTTATGCAAAGTCCTCAGCCAAAGTCCATCTGCTCCCCATCTCTGCGCCTCTGTCCTTCCTCAATTTAAGATGCTCTAGGCTGGAAAACTGGATTATTGACCAGGCATTGGCTGATGCATTCTAAACCTAATCCACTAAAAAGCGCTTGAGAGATATATCAAAAGATCATCAAGAAATGGTATTTTAGGTCCATATCCGTGTCTTCACCCTGCACTGTCTTCTTATTTGAACTCCCTTTTCCAGGAAGAGTTATGCTTTGGCAAATTCTATAGCTCACAGTGTGACTTCAAAACACACAACAAATTCAAAAGGTGTTTCCTCCAGAGAGTTAAGTTAAACATTCTGAAGAGTGTTTTTGAAATGTAGTACAGTAGGCTACAAATGATATTCCAAAAGAGGAAACTTCCATTTCCCCCTTTAACCAAGTTACCCGTAACTGTGTCATGTTATTATGCTTCATAGCACATCACTGCATAGCATATCCCTCCCCAGCTCATGTCACTAGGAAATATCCGAAAACAGAATCAATTTTTTCTTTTTTTAATCTGATAATTTTTCCACAACACTTTCATTTCTCCGATTCACCTCCAGGGCTGATATGGCAATGGAGGTTTTAATAGGGTTTATTTGTTGGTGAAGAAACATTAAACAAATCTTGTAATAGGAAAATAGGAAAAAAATACTTTTATATTATAGGCAAAATGTAGATGTATGTTGCTACTGAAGTAAATGTATCTGATTAATGCTGTGAGAATTTCTTCCTCACTGTGGTGTGTGAATGTGTGTGCATATTTGCATGTGTAAAAGACTTAGCAATTTGTGAATGGAAGATGTTTCTCCACTTCTCACTAAGCATGGCTGTAAAAGAAACTTTTTCCTCTCCCTGGGCATTCCAGCACACTGGGAAGATAACACGTCCACAGCAAGTCTTGCTTTCCAAAAGAGCTTATGAGAAAATGTGCCCCTCAGATTGGTTAAAACATACGTTAATCCTGTGGCAGGGAAATTTGTTCTAGCCTCTGGGGTGTAGCCTGCTGAATAAGTTCACAGTGATCTACATCCCAGTTTCTCGGGACTGAAATAGAATATTCATACCCCTGCACTCCCTACACACACAGACATAGACACCAATTTCCCCAAAAAAAATCGCTTTGCTTAATCTTCTCCTGCTCTGTATTTTCTTTGATATTTTTCTTGAATGGCTTCCACTAAACTCAAATGCGTTGACT
>NW_012101588.1:427583-448636 GCF_000951045.1 Mandrillus leucophaeus | reverse complement strand
ATTGGAGCTCTGCAAGAAATATCAGATTTATTTAAAGCTTGAAATCAAATAGTTACAAGATTTAAGTCAATATTTTGGTAGATGACAGTCAATAAACATGTAGATTAAATAAACTACCTCTATTACAACCAACAGCAATAAGCTTTTCATGAGTTAAAAAGAAAAGCTCATGTAGGCCCCAGCCCTGAGGCTACCTGACCTGACAAAACTCTTTACACTCTATCTGTCAAAAAAAAAATGGCAGTTGGAGTTTTAACTCAGACTGTAGGGCCCTGGCCAAGGCCAGTGGCCTATCTCTCAAAACAACTAGATGGGGTTTCCAAAGGCTGGGCCCCATGTCCAAGGGCCCTGGCAGCAATGGCCCCATTAGCACAAGAAGCAGATAAGCTAACTCTTAGGCAAAACCTAAACATAAAGTCCCCCCATGCTGTGGTGATTTTAGTAAATACCAAAGGACACCATTAGCTAATACATGCTAGACTAACTAGATACCAAAGCTTGCTCTGTGAAAATCTCCGCATAACCACTGAAGTTGGCAACACTCTAAACCCTGCCACCTTGCTCCTGGTATCAGAGGGCCCAGTTAAAACATAACTGTGTAAAAGTATTGGACTCAGTTTATTCTAGTGGGCACAATCTCCGAGACCATCCTTAAACATCAGTAGACTGGGAGCTGTACGTGGATGGAAGCAGCTTCACCAACCCCTGCAAAGTGACTCTGAAAAAGACGACAAGCCCTGCTCCAGTGACACCCAGAAGCTGACTGGTCCACGCACAGCTGAAGCATGAGGAAACTCATCGCGGGACTCATTTTCCTTAAAATTTGGACTTGTATGGTAAGGACTTCAACTGACCTTCCTCAGACTGAGGACCGTTCCCAGTATATACATCAAGTCACTGAGGTAGGACAAAAGATTGCTACAGTCCTATTATGTTATGGTTATTAAGTGTACCAGGACTCTAAAAGAAACTTGTTTGTATAATGACACCTAGTACAAAGTATGTAATCCAGGAAGTGACCAGTCGGATGTGTGCTATGACCCCTCTGAACCTCCCATGATCACAGTTTTTAAAATAAAATTAAGGACTGGTCCTTTTCTAAGTGACATAAGTAAAGTAATAGCTAGAACAAAAAAAAGAGGGGTCCCCAAAAATGTAACCTTAAAATTTGACGCCTGGGCCGTTATTAATAGTAAACAGCATGGGATGGGATGCGGTTCTCTAAATTGGGAAAAAAGTTACACAGCAGAAAATAAGTATATCTGTCAAGAATCATATTTATGTGAGATGTGTCAATACTGGTCTTGTGTCTTTTGGGCTACTTGAAAAAACAAAAATGAAAAAGATCCTGTTTGGTTCCAAAAAGGAACAGTCAGCCCCTCCTGCACGAGTGGGAACCGCAACCCTTCAGAATTGGTCATCGCAGACCCCTCAGACCCAAAATGAAATTTAAAAAAATACATAACATTAGAAAAAAGGACTAGATCCTAGCATAAGCATCCTAATAAAAGGAGAGGTTCAAAGAGACTCTCCAGAGCCAGTATTTCAGACTTTCTATGATGAACTAAATGTGCCAATACCTGAGATTTCAGGAAAAACTAAAAATTTGCTTTTGCAATTAGCCGAACATGTAGCCCAGTCTCTAAAAGTCACTTCATGTTATGTTTGTGGAGGAACCATAAGAGGAGATCAACGGCCATGGGAAGCCTGAGAATTAGTTCCTACAGACCCAGTTCCTGATGAATTCCCAGCCCAAAAGAACCACCCTGACAATTTTTGGGTTCTAAAAGTCTGCATTATTAGACAGTATTGCATAGCTAGAGAAGGAAAAGGATTCACTCATCCATAGGGTGGCTTAGTTGTCTTGGGCAAAAGCTGTATAATAGTACCGCAAGAACAGTTATATGGTGGAGTTCCAATTATACAGAAAGAAATCCATTCAGTAAATTTCCAAGGTTACAGACTGTCTGGGCCCACTCAGAATTCCACCAGGACTAGACGGCCCCCACCGGGTTATACTGGACATGTGGACATAGAGCCTACGCTAAGCTGCCTGACCAGTGGACAGGCGGTTGTGTTATTGGCACTATTAAACCATCTTTCTTCTTACTGCCCATAAAAACAGGTGAACTTCTGGACTTCCCAGTCTATGCCTACCGCGAAAAATGAAGCATAGCCATAGATAATTAGAAAGATGATGAATGGCCCCCTGAAAGAATCATACAATACTATGGACTCATCACTTGGGCACACGATGGCTCATGGGGATGTCGGACCCCCATCTACATGCACAACCGAATCATACGGTTACAAGCTGTTTTAGAAATTATTGCTAATAACATTAGAATAATAATTAGAATATTAGAATAATTAGAAATTATTACTAATAATTTCTAATAATAAAACTGGTCAAGCCTTGACTATTCTGGCCCAGCAAGAAACTCAGATAAGATATGATATCTATCAAAATAGATTGGCTCTCGACTACTTACTAGCAGCTAAAAGAAAGGTCTATAAGAAATTTCACCTTACTAATTACTGTCTACACATAGATAATCAAAGGCAAGTAGTTAAAGAGATAGTTAAAAACATAACAAAACTGGCACATGTACCTGTGCAAGTGTGGCTCAGACTTAATCCAGGAGCCATGTTTGAAAATTAGTTCCCAGCACTAAGAGGATTTAAAACTCTTATAATAAAAGTTATAACAGTAATAAGAACCTGCTTACTTCCCTCTTGTTTGCTACCTGTACTCCTTCAAATGATAAAAACCTTCATTGCTACCTTAGTTCACCAAAATGCTTCAGCACAAGTGTACTATATAAATCACTATCGATCTATTGCACAAAAAGACATAAGTAGCAAAAATAAGAGTGAGAACTCCCACTAATAAAAAGTGAGAGTCTCAAAGAGGGGAAATGAGGAAAGAGAGAGACCCTCTCATTTGTTTTGTATTGTTTTATACTCAGTACCTGTTTTAAGAAAAAACAAGGAAGTAAAACCAAAGACAGGCAGCCCAGTGCCAGGCCCAAAACCAGGCCTGGGCCTGCCTGGCCTAAACTCACTAGTTAAAAATCAACTCATAACTTAGAAACCAATGTTATTCATAGATACCAGACATTGTATAGAAGAACATTGTGAAACTCCCTGCCCTGTTCTGTTTCACTCCGACCACTGGTGCATGCAGCCCCTGTCACGTACCCCCTGCTTGCTCAAATCAATCACGACCCTTTCATGTAAAACCTTTAGTGTTGTGAGTCCTTAAAAGGGACACAAATTGTGCACTCAGAGAGCTTGGATTTTAAGGCAGTAGCTTGCTATGTTCCCAGCTGAATAAAGCCCTTTCTTCTACAACTCGGTGTCTGAGAGGTTTTGTCTGCAGCTTGTCCTGCTACAATATGAGGCAAATGTACACCAATGGAAAGCTTTCCTCAGGCCATTACAAAGAGAGAAATGCTGGGTCCCACTCCATGAACAGGTCGAAGAACCAAATATATTCAAAGAGCTATTTCATTGTTTCAACTTGCAAGTGAGGGGAGCATGGCACCCAAACAGAGATGATATAAATTAATAAAACTGAGTACCAGGTGAAGTGCTTGGCCATCCTTTGCATAGTGAGCTACAATGGCTTTTTTTTTTTTTTCCGACTAGACTGTCCATCACGTAGGTACACTCTTTTAGATTAGAAAAATCACCCATTATTTTCTCTGCCCATTCATTCCAGCATCCTGACAGTCTTCACAGGGAAATTAAACTTATTTTTTTTAAAATTTTTCAATCTTACACAAGATTTTGAACTGGGAGTTTCATGAATCAAAAATTAAATAAAACAAATTGCACATAAAGCCATGGCATATGTATTTTTACTACACTGTGGTAGAAAAAATAATTGTTATACCAAAAAAAACTATGTCTTACCTGATTTCAGAAATAAAAGAAGTAGAAGAACCACTTCCTTATGTTCCATTATGGGACTGGCCAGCAGTGCCCAGAAAGTGTGTCCCCATCCCAGAATGTTGTTGACTTACATGAGAGTAAACGCATCCACAAACCAGATGGTCAAATTAAGTTAATTATTCTCTCAGAGACCCATGCCACTGCCTCAGCAGGGTTCAAACATTACCTTGAATAAAGAGTCTTACAAAATACTTGAGAGTGGAATGTCAATAGATGCTGGGAAGTGGTGAAAGCCATCTCCCCCCTCAGCTGCTCCATGCTGCCTTTATTTCTGCTTACTCCTTCCCTCACCCCCAGATCTTCATCTCTCCTGATTAGTCTTGTTCCCTCCTCTCTTATTCCCTTCATTTTGGATAAAATAAAATCATAAAAGTAGCTCACATTTGCTGGTACCTTCCATGACCAGACCCTCTGCCAAGTGCTGCCATCCATAGCCTCCCTCAAGCTTCCCAACAGGCAGTGCTGTTCTCATTCCTGCTGTACAAGGAGGGGGCTGAGGCCTTCCCAAGCTTGTGTGGCTACTCAGGGGTGCAGCTAATAGACACAACCCATTCAGGTCTTAGTTTATGAACAAGCTAGGTGTAAATGTTAAAATCTCCACATTCTATACCAAACTGTCGAAAATACAACATAAGTGAAAATCTTTTATTACCTTCAAAATTTCTTTATTCCTAGTGAACTCACATGTTTTCTGTAACTATAAATTATGTTATAAGATATCAGTCCTTCCAGGAGGGGGCGGTGGCTCATGCCTATAATCCCAGCATTTGGAGAGGCCAAGGCAGATGGATCACCTGAGGCCGGGAGTTTGAGACAAGCCTGGGCAACATGGCAAAACCCTGTCTCTATGAAAAATACAAAAATTAGCTGGGTGTGGAAGCACATGCTGGTCATCCTAGCTATTCAGTAGGCTGAGGCACTAGAATCGCTTGAACCTGGGAGGTAGAGGTTGCAGTGAGCCACAAATGTGCCACTGCACTCCAGCCTGGGTGACAGAGCAAGACTGTCTCAGAAAAGAAAAATAAATAAATAAATACTAAATAAAATGAATAAAATATCAATCTTTCCCATTCCAGTAGGTGAGGCCTAAATAAGTAAATATTTTTAAAACTAAAATAAAGCACAGGGCCAGGTGCAGTGGCTTAACTCTGTAATCCCCAGCACTTTGGGAGGCCAAGACTGGTGGATCACGAGGTGAGGAGTTCGAGGTGAAACCCCATCTCTACTAAAAATACAAAAATTAGCCAGGCATGGTGGTGGGTACCTGTAGTCCCAGCTACTAGGGAGGCTGAGGCCGTAGTATCGCTTGAACCCGGGAGGCAGAGGTTGCAGTGAGCCAAAATCACACCAGTGCACTCCAACCAGGGTGACAGAGCGAGACTCTGTCTCAAAAAAATAAAATAAAATAAAATAAAATAAAATAAAATAAAATAAAATAAAATAAAATAAAATAAAAGCATAGTATCAATCTTTCCCCAAATGAATTCATGGTGCAATCTTACATTTTCATTCTCATGAAGTAAAGCAAGAGTGGTAGAATTAAGTGGAAAGAGTCTATCTCTAGCGTAGTCACATCAGTGGTTGTATCAAGATGATTAGGAGGCGCCTCCCAAGTTTAAAACAGTATCCAAGCCCCAATTGTAAATCAACTGGGGAGACACGCCAACTCTGATCAGCAGCAATATCTGAGCTCCAGTCTCCACTCTAGCAAAACGTCCTTTCACAAAGATGAGGACTGAAAAATGCTCACTGAATTTAGCAAAGAAGGAGTCACTACAGGGGTGGGAAGAGAAGCCTCTCCATAGGTCTCAGTCTGTTTGTGTTGCTGTAACAAAATGTCACAGGTTGGGTAATCTATAGAGGACAAAAATGGATCATCTCACAGTTCTGGCAGCTGTGAGGCCCCCAGTCAAGGGACCTGCATCTGGTGACCCCTTATTACTGTGTCCTCATGTGGCATCAGAGGCCATGAGGAAAGCAGAGGAAATGCCATATGAGGTTGCAGTGAGGAGTTGGGTCACCAGAGGCCATGATGAAATTTCCATGATGGGACTCATGCCTCAATAAGAAAAAGATGAGACCCATCTCTACGCGTGCGCGCGCGCGCGCACACACACACACACACACACACACACACACACACACACAGAGTCCCTTTCCCTTCTTGCAGAAGCAGAGGAGATGCCATGTGAGGGTGCAGTGAGGAGTCAGGCCATCTAAAAGTCACGGGGAGAGATTTCACCAGACACTGCATCTGCTGACACCTTGATCTTGGACTTCCAGCCTCCAAAACAATGAAAATTAAAGGTATTTAAACCAACCCCCGAGTGTGTGGTATTTTGTGATGGCAGCCCAAGTTGACTAAGGCACCTGGTTAGACCCAAATAAGCAGGTGAGAAGAACTGGGGGAGGGGTGAGAGAGGAAACTAGACTGGGCCAGATGACAGGGGAGGGGAGACTGCCTTGCTAAATATTGTGGATTTTAACACAAAGACCTTGATGAGCTACTGAAGGCAGGGTGTGCCACAAACTTGGGGAGCTCCAGGCCCCTTGGAAAAGAATGTCATTTCTGTAGAAAAGGAGGCGTCCCCTTTTCTAAGATTATTTGACCTTTGTAAAAGAATAGGTCCTTTGGTTCTTGGTGTTAGAGCACAGTAAGAAAAGGTAATTCTCTGAATTTTTAAAAGCCCTTTTCTGAATCCAGCCCTCCCTCAGTCCCCTAAGAGTGGCCAGAGAAGAAGGAATCCACCGAGCTGATATTCCAGTTCAGTAAGTTGTAGGGACATTGTTTTTAAAGAATCTGTAGGTAGGGGAGCACCAACCCATAACTCACCGCAAGCCTGCGGGGTTCTCCAGCCCAGTCCCTTTTAGAACCCTTCTCTGTCCATGACCAGTGATGGATTATTCCAAATGTTTTTCAGTTTCATTTGACCTACTTTGAAAACCAAGTTCCAAAAACGAATAACTCTGGGAGCTAAGCCTGCTGCATTAGGTCCCTCTAAGTAGCCTTTCCACCTACCCAGGCCACAATCAGCAGTAATCACCATTGAACATCCTTGAGGTAATTCTTCCAAAATTACTTTGCATCAAAGACTGCACAAGAACTGCTCTAAGTAGAAGGACTGATGTCAGCAAACAAGGTCCCACCAAGGGCTGCAGACAGCCCTCGACCTTCATGTGGGAAGGTGTCACTGAGTTCTGACACTCTGGAAATCCTTTAGGACTCAAACCTTCCAATAAGCAAATATATGGAAAGGTGAAATCAGATAAAGACATTATTACCTCAGGGGACAATTAAGCATTGGTGGCTAGTCTAAACATACTCTTTTAGAATCTTTATTATACTACTAGCCACCATTTATTGTAGCTTTGTCAATCTGTGCCAGGCACAAGCAACACTATGAATTGCCCATACCATGCTATAATTGCCAGATTTTTCTCTGTTATTCCCATTACCATTCTATATATCAGGACACTGAAACTTGCTTGCTCATAGTTATATCAATGGACACTGGGAGAGCCAGGTTCCAACTCAGATATCTGTGTCTCAAGTGATTACCTCTTTTTTTTTTTTTTTTTTTTTTTTTTAGACAGAGTCTTGCTCTATTGCCTAGGCTGGAGTGTAGTGGTGCAATCTTGGCTCGCTGCAACCTCTGCCTCCGGGGTTCAAGCCATTCTCCTGCTTCAGCTCCCTAAGTAGCTGGGATTACAGGTGTGCCCGACTAATTTTTTGTATTTTTCAGAGAGACAGGGTTTCACCATGTTGGCCAAGCTGGTCTCGAATTCCTGACTTCAAGGGATCTGCTCACCTTGACCTCTCAAAGTGTGGGGATTACAGACATGAGCCACTGTGTCTGGCCTCAAGTGATTACTTTCAATCACTGCACTGCAATTTGCTACTGGGTGGAAAGAATAATAATATCAGTAATGCTATGCTTGATACTGTACTCCTTTTTGAAGTTCTAATTTATTTATAACTGACACATAGTAATTATATATATTTATGGGGTACAGTGTGATGTTTCAATGCATGGATACACTGTTTAAGGATCAAATCAGGTGATTAGCATACCCCTCACTTCTAACATTTTTTCTTTCTTTGTGGTGAGAAGATTTAAAATTCTCTCTTCTAGTTATCTTGAACTATACAACACATAATTATTAGCTATAGTCACCCTAGTGTGTAATAGAACACTGGAACTTATCTTTCTATCTAACTCGAAATTTGTACTCATGGACCAACCTCTCTCCATTCTCCTCTCCCTGACTACCCTCCTCACCCTCTGGTAACCACTATTCTACTGTCTAATTCTATGAGATCAAGATTTTACAAAATTTTATTGACAAATAATAATTGCACATGTTCATGGAGTACATAGAGCTATTTCAATACATATAATGTATAGAGATCGAAGAGGGGTAGTTAGTATATCTGTCAATCACCTCAAATGTTTATCACTCATTTGTGTTGGAAACATTCAATATCTTCTTTCTAGTTGCTTGAAACTATACAATATATTATTGTTAGCCATATTCATCCTACAGTGGCATAGAACACTACAACATATTCCTGCTATCTGGCTGTAATTTTGTAGCCTTTAATAAATCTCTCCCTATTCCCCCTTTCCCCACCCTTCCAGGCCTCTAGCATCCTCTTTTCTAATTTTTACTTCGAGATCAGCTTTTCTTAGGGGCCACATATTGATACCAGCAGCAAATCCATATGGATCTGTAGCAACCTCAATTCTTGCTTCCTCAGAAGAAAGAATTTGACTGAGGGGCATGAGGCAGAAAGCAAGATTGTGGAAAGTTTTTAGAGCAGTAGTGAAAGTTTATTTAAAAGCTTTAGAGCAGGAGAAAAAAGGAGGAAAGCACACTTGGAATAGGGCCAAGTGGGTGACTTGACCTTTGGACTTGGGGGTTTTATACGTTGGCATGCTTCCAGGGTCTTGTGTTCCTTCTCCCCACTCACCCAACTCCTGAGATCTTATTGGGAAGCTGCTGTTTCAGTTGTTTTCGATCTATTGGGAGACGGCTTTCCCTGATGCCAGCTGTGACCAATTATTACTTTAGAAAGACAGTTAACAACCACCTGACCATCACCTGATGGTTGGCAATACTCCCATTGTGTGTTTGAGGTAGTGGTAAGGGGAAGCCCTCTTCTGCCCTACTCATACCTTACTAACTACCTACTGTAACGTTATGAGTGAGAACATTCACTGTTTACTTTTCTGTTCCTGGCTTACTTAACATACTGTCCTCTAGTTCCATCCATGTTGCTGCAAATGATAGGATATTCATTATTTTTCCCACCAACTGTGTAGAAAAGTTCCCTTTTTTCAGCATCCTCACCAGCATGTATTATTTTTTGTCTTTTTGATAATAGCCATCTTAACTGGGGTGAGATAATAACTCATTGTGGTTTAGATTTGCATTTTCCTGAGGATTAGTGGTGTTGAGCATGTTTTCATACATTTTTGGCCATTTCTATGTCTTCTTTTAAGAAATGCCTGTTCAGATCATTTGCCTTTTTTTTTTACTTGCATTGGTTTTTCGCTCTTGAGATGTTTGAGTTCCTTGTATATTCTGGATACTAGTCCCCTGTGCAATGAGTAGTTTACACATATATGAGGCACCACATGAAGTTCTTTACACAGGTTAGTTCACTCACTCCTCACTCCAACCCCACGAGGGAGGTGCTGTTACTACTACTCTTATTTTACCCATAGAGAGTTCAGTAGAGTTTCATAACTTCCCAAAAGTCACACAGCTAGTGTGGCAGATGGAGCACAGATAGATGCTACAGCCAGGCCTTCCAAGCCACGCCTCGCTGCTGCCGGAGCCTGCTCATCTGCAGTCACTGCCACAGGCATCAGTGGCAGTACCCAGAATAAGCATTTATGGAGCACCTACTGTATTCACAGAACTCTGATCAGTCTGAAAGCCTGAGCAATTAAGCAAACAAACCCAAGGAACGGTAGAAATCGCAGAGTTCAAACCAGAGTCTAGGGCCTGAAGTGCACTGCATGGGTCAGGTTAAACTGAATGAAACATTCCTGTTTTGATCCTTTCCATTATTTATTGTTCATACCCATAAATACCTTTAATGTGGTCAGTTTTAGTTTTTCCAAAGTCAACAACAAATACGCTACAAATCAGCTCTCCCAACATTTTCTTCTGAAACAGGCCCATTGAAAGCCCTGTTTTACAGAAACTTGCTCCTTTAACATGAATAATACGTCACAGGAGACCTGGTAGATCATGCTACATACTTAATGTGGAAAGGTTGCTTCATCCAAGAGCCTGGAGTTTTCAGAGACACTGTCCTGAAACTTCCTGCCTAGGGTAATGCCAGCACCTGCAGGCAATAGCGCTGACGCAATTAAGGCTTAAATACAACCCACCAGCCTCCCAGTGCTGGTTAGGCTGGGAAAACCTTCTGCTAAACATAAGATCGAGCTTTTTTTTCTTTTTTCTTTCTGGAATTAGTAAACAGCATGTATTCTCAGTCTTACCTTCCAAAAGTTCCACTTGGAACATTGCTGGGCAGCGTGGAAACAGAAGTAAACGTCAGCCAGGCCGCCAGGGGGAGGCAGACCCCACACTTCTTCGCACGCCCTTCCCTCCTGTGAGGGAAGCGAGTTTCCAGCTGCCAAAATCTGTCGCGGTTTTTGTCCCAAGCGACTTCAGCCAGCAGATGGTTCATGTCCTTCTGAGGCCGCAAAATTCGAGGTGAAAGGAGTGGGGCGTGCGGCTGAGAGTGGGGAGAGCAATCCAGGGGAGCCAGTGTGGGAGCTGCAGCGGGCCTGTGGTCGCCCGGAGGACACCGATGCTTCTGGAGCGCGCGAGGGGTGCGGCTTCCACTCAGTGGGGTGGAAACTTCAGTTCTCCATCCCTGAAGACTTTTCAGCTCAATAAGAATTCCCCCTTTTTTGCTTAATCCAACTTTAGTTGGATTTTCTGTCACTTGCAAGAAAGAGTCGTGTTAGATACAACTCTATTCTATATTATTATCAGGAGGTGCCATGATGGAGTGCTTAACATGTGCTTGACACTTGATGCACTTTCTTATTGTTTCTCCCCCAACAACCCTGCAGCCCCTATTTCATATGAGAAAACAATCAACGAGAGCTCATGACTTTTCTAAGTCCCAGCAGCCAGTAAGTGGGAACCAGGGTTCTAATTCAGGTCTGCCTGTGCCATTCTGCACCGTCTCTGAGCCTCAGGTTCCTCATTTGTAAAATAGGAACAATAATATCTAAGTCTTAGAAGTTTGTAGTATTTAAATTTTTATAAATGCAAAACACTGGGAGCAGCCTGGCACACCCAAAGGTATTCCTCATTTGCCAAGTGTCCTTTTAGTTGGCCTCAGTGTTCCCAGACTCAGGAGTGCAGAAAGGGGGATCAAGAAACCAGGGAGGATGAGGTTTTAAAAATAGTAGGAAAAGCACAGAAAAAGGAAAGCAAACTTTGCAATTATCTAGACCAGTGGTTTTTAACCTTTTTGTTAAACAAAAAACAAACAAACCAACAAACAAAAACCTTTCTTCAAATGACAGCTTATGCAAAAGGCTTGAACATGCTGGTTTTACAAATGAGGGGTTGGAGTCAAGTGGTACAAAGAGGTAACATGCCTAGTCCAGGTCTGTTTGGCTAGTGGCAGAGTCAGAACGTTTTTCTAGGGCTCCAGACTCCTAATGTCCTCACCAGCACCTCTGAGAAAGTCAGGCAGAGATCCCAAGACAGTCTCAGTGTTCCACTGGCCAAGGGGGCAAGTCTGATGGATATAATTATTGTCAGGGCATACTGCAAAATGAAGAAGGAATTCCTAAGATGTCGTACAGGTGCTGATACCACATCCTACACAGATGTTCCCTCTCTTGTTCTCACCAATCAACCAATACCAAATACTATCCTAGATTTGGGGCCATGGGGCCTGTCTGTCTCTTCCTTAGCTGCAGATTCCCTGCCTAACACCCTCCAACACACATTAGACATGTGGTTATTTGGTAAGAAGATGAGTTTAGTTATAACTTTTGTCATTATTGTTTCACATCATGTTTAGAAACCCAATCTGGCTAATTTCACGTGAAAAATAATCTAACACCCTTAAGGGCTGGGTGAAAACCCCACTTACCCGAGGAAGCAATATGAATGCTGAAGTTATGGATTCAGAGACTCAAAGACCTTTACTCATTTTCTGCTTGTTTTAGGCGTAAAGAAAATACACAATCATTAAAATAAAAAATGGATCACACCCTAAAACTTCAACAGCAAAAATACTTTGCTAACATGCCCCACTATTAAACCAAAAACAAGTCAGCTACAAAGACCCTGTACAAGGCCTTGGCCCTATGAAAACCTCCAAAGAAGAAGTCTATTTGCTGTACTCAATCTACACTGCAGTTAAAGAAACACCCACACAGAGACATGAGAAGGAACCAATGCAAGAACTCCAATAAATCAAATGACCAGGTCATATGTCCTCCAAACAACTGCACCAGTTCTCCAACAAGGGTTCTTAACAAAACTGAGCTAACTGAAATGACAGAAATATAATTCAGACTATGGATACAAATGAAGATCATCAAGATTTAGCACAATGGCAAAATCCAATCCAAGGAAATTAAAAATCCCAATAAAATAATACAGAAGCTGAAAGATTAACTTGCTGGTATAAAAAAAGACCTAATGGATCTGACAGAGCTGACAGCTGAGAAACAAACTATAAGAATTTCACAATGCAATCCAAGTATTAATAGCAGAATAGACCAAGCTGAGGAAAGAATCTCAGAAATGGAAGACTAGCTCTCTGAAATCAGATAGTTGACAAAAATGAAGAAAAAAGAATGAAAAGGAATGAAAAAAACCTACAAGAAATATGGGATTATGAAAAAGGCCAAATCTACAAATCATTGGCATCTCTGAATGAGATGGGGAGAAAGCTAACAATTTGGAAAACAATTTAGGATACCATCCATGAAAACTTCCCCAATGTTGCTAGAGAGGCCAATAGTCAAATTCAGAAAATACAGAGAATCCCTGCCAGATTCTGCATAAGAAGATCATCCCAAGACACATAATCATCAGCTTTTCCAAGGTCAAAATGAAAGACAGAATGTTAAAGGCAACTAAAGAGAAAGGGCAGGTCATCTACAAAGGGAACCCCATCAACCTAATAGCATACCTCTCAGCTGAACCCCTACAAGCCAGAAGAGATTGTGGACCTATATTCAACATTTTAAAATATATATATATTCAGTCAAGAATTTCATATCTAACCAGACTAAGCTTCCTAAGCAACAGAGAAATAAGATCCCTTTTAGATAAGCAAATGTTGAGGGAGTTTGTTACCACCAGACCTGCCTTACAAGAGATCTTGAAAAGAGCACTAACTATAGAAAGGAAAGATGGCTATTCGCCAGTACAAAAATACACTTAAATTCACAAACCACTGACACTATAAAGCCACCACACAAACAAGCCAGCATAAAAACACAATGAGAGCATCAAATTCACACATACCAATAATAGCCTTGAATGTAAATGGGCTAAATGCCCAACTTAAGAGGCACAGAGTGGCAAGCTTGATAAAAAAAAAGCAAGACCCAATTAATTATATGCTGTCTTCAAGAGACCCATCTCACATGTACTGACACCCAAAGGTTCAAAATAAAGGGCAAGCAAATGGAAATCAGAAAAAAAGCAGGGATTGCAATCCTAATTTCAGACAAAACAGACTTTAAACCAACAAAGACCAAAAAAGACAAGAAAATTACATAATGGTAAAGGGTTCAATTCAACAAGAAGACCAACTATCCTAAATATATATGCACCCAACACAGGAGCACCCAGCTTCATAAAGAAAGTTCTTAGAGACCTACAAAGAGACTTAGATGTCCACACAATAATAGTGGGAGACTTCAGCAGTCCACTGACTGTATTAGACAGATCATCAAGGCAGAAAATGTACAAAGATATTCGGGACCTGAACTCAACATTGGACCAAATGGATCTGATAGACCTCCACAGAACTCTCTATCAACAGTAGAATATATATTATTCTCATAATCATATAGCACATTCTCTAAAAATCAACCACATAATTGGACATAAAACAGTCCTCAGCAAATGCAAAAGAACCAAAATTATACCAAAAACATCCTCAGATCACAGCTCAATAAAAATAGAAGCCAAGACTAAGCAAATTGCTCAAAACCATACAATTACATGGGAATTAAACAACATGCTCCTGAATGACTTTGGCGTAAATAATAAAATCAAGGCAGAAATCAGGAAGTTCTTTGAAACTAAAGAGAATTAAGAAATAACATACTGGAATCTCTGGGGCACAGCTAAGGTAGTGTTAAGAGGGAAATTCATAGCACTAAACACTCACATCAAAAAGAAAGATCCCAAAGTAAGAACCTAACGTCACAACTTGAAGAATTAGAGAAACAAGACCAAATCAACCTCAACACTAGCAGCAGGCAAGGAAAACCAAAATCAGAGTTGAATTGAAGAAAGTCAAGACATGAAAAAACATTCAAAAGATCAGCAAATCCAGGAGTTGGTTTTTAGAAAACATTAATAAGATAGATAGGCTGCTACCTGGCTAACAAAGAAGAAAAGAGAGAGAAGACCCAAATTAACTCAATTACAGATGACAAGGGGGATGTTAGCACTGACCCTACAAAAATAAAAATAACCATCAGAAACTACTACAGACAGCTCTATGCACACAAACTAGAAAACCTAGAAGAGATGGATAAATTGCTGGACACATACACCCTCCCAAGACTGAACCAGGAAGAAATTGATTCTTTAAACAGACCAATAATGAGCTCCAAAACTGAATCAGTAATGAATAGCCTACTAAGAAAAAAAAGGCCAGGACGGGATAGATTCACAGCTGAATTCTACCAGATGTGCAAAGAAGAGTGACTACCATTCTTACTGAAACGTCAAAAAAAAAATTGAGGAGGAGGGACTGCTTCCCATTTTATTCTATGAGGCCAGCATCATCCCAATACCAAAACCTGGCAGAGACACAACAATAATAAAAACTTCAGGTCAATATCCTCGATGAACATTGATGCAAAAATCCTCAACAAAATACTTGCAAACCTAATCCAGCAGCACATCAAAAAGCTAATCCATCATGATCAATTAGGCTTCATCCCTGGGATGCAAGATTGGTTCAACATATGTAAATCAAAAAATGTGATTCATCACATAAATGTGACTAAAGACAAAACCCACATTATTATCTCAATAGATGCAGAAAAGGCTTTTGATAAAATGTACCACCCTTCATGTTGAAAACTCTCAATAAACTAGGTATTGAAGGAATATGTCTCAAAATAATAAGAGACATCTATGACAAGCCCACAGCCAACAATATACCAAATGGGCAAAAGCTGGAAGCATTCCCCTTGAAAACCGGCACAAGGTAAGGATGCCCTCTCTCACCAGTCCTGTTCAACGTAGTATTGGAAGTCCTGGTCAGAGCAATCAATCAAGGGAAAGAAATAAAGAGCATCCACACAGGAAGAGAGGAAATCAAACTATCCCTGTTTGCAGATGACATGATTCTACATCTAGAAAACCCCAAAGTCTCAGCCCAAAAGCTCCTTCTCTGATAATCAACTTCAGCAAAGTTTCAGGATACAAAATCAAAATATAAAAATCACTGGCATCCCTATACACCAACAGCCAAGCTGAGAGCCAAATCAGGAACACAATCCTATTCACAATTGCCACAAAAAATAAAATACCTAAGAATACAGCCAACCAGGGTGGTGATAGATCTCTACAATGAGAATTACAAAACACTGCTCAAAGAAACAAGCGAATGGAAAAACATCCCATGCTGATGGATTGGAAGAATCAATATAAATAAAATGGCCATACTGCCCTAAGTAATTTACAGATTCATTGCTATTCCTATCCAACTGCCAATGACATTCTTCACAGCACTATTAAAAAACTATTTTAAAATTTATATAGAATGAAAAAGGGACCAGAATAGCCAAGGCAATCTGAACAAAAAGAAGAAAGGTGGAGGCATCACATTACCTGTCTTCAAACTACACATCAGGGCTATAGTAACCAAAACAGCATGGTACTGATAAAAAAATTAAAATAATTTTTAAAAATTTAAAAAAACAGACACATAGACCAATGGGACAGAATAGAGAGCCCAGAAATAAGGCCAAACCTACAACCATTTGATCTTTGACAAAGCTGACAAAAATCAAGGTCTAATATCCAGCATCGATAAGAAACTTAAACAAATTTACAAGAAATAAACCAACTCCATTAAAAAGTAGACAAGAGACATGAACAAACACTTTTCTAAAGAAAACATACAGGCAGCCAACAAGCACATGAAAAATGCTCAATATCACCGATAGTTAGAGAAATGCAAATCAAAACCACAACGAGAAACCATCTCATGCCAGCCAGAATGGTTGTAGAGAAAAGGGAACACTTATGCACTGTGGGTGGGACTGTAAATTAGTCCAACCATTGTAGAAAGCAGTCCAGTGATTCCTCAAAGAGCTAAAAACAGACCTAACGTTCAACCCAGCAATCCTATTACCAGGTATATACCCAGAGGAATATAAATTACCCTACCATAAAGTCACATGAATGTGAATGTTTATTGCAGCACTAATCATAATAGCAAAGACTTGGAATCACCTATATGCCTATCAATGACAGATTGGATAAAGAAAATGTAGTACATATACACCATGAAATACTATGTAGTCATAAAAAACAATGAGATAATGTCTTTTACAGGAACATGAATGGAGCTAGAGGCCATTATCCTTAGAAAAGTAACACAGGAACAGAAAAGTAAATACTACATGTTCACACTTACAAGTGGGAGCTAAATGATGAGAACTCATGGACACAAAAAGGGGAGCAACAGACACTGGGGCCTACTTGAGGGAAAAGAGTGGGAGGAGGGAGAGGAGCAGGAAATACTAAGTATTGGGTACTAGGCTTAGTACCTAGGTGACAAAATAATCTGTACAACTAACCCCTGAGACACAACTTCACTTATGCAAAATAAACCTGCACATGTAACCCTGAACTAAAAAAAAAAAAGTTCAAATAATAATTAAAATAGAAAAACAGGTTCTGAAAAAAAAGAAAAGAGAGAGAGACTCAAAGAAACAGTCTTTCACCCCTTGACCATGTGCCTTGAAGACCCATTATGCAGAAATAGACAGGTGCCCAGACAAAATCAGGAGTGAGTGGACCACATTCATGGATAGGAATTTGCACAGCTTTCTCTGAAATGCTCATTTTGTCACATGGACTGTAGGTCAAAACCAATTCGTTATGTGGGCAATGGAATTTATCTCACCTTGGGTTTCTCCCCAGCCAGTGATGAAACATTCGGTCCGGTCAGCGACCACATAATTTGGGGATGGCAGACAAGCTGGGATGACTTTGTCAGCGATGATGGCAGAACTGAAAGAAAAGCATCAGCAGTTATGTTTGACTGCTCTGCTGGAAGTTGCAACACCCACAACCAGCCATCCCTTCCTTGAGGCCCCAGAGCCCTCTGAGCTGGCACTGCCTTGCTTCACTGACACAGAGCAACGTAGAACACAGCGTTTCACCCTCACATTTGCCTGTGGTTGCCTATGGACTACACAGATACAAGGTTTCATTTGAAAGGCATCAGTTGCATACAAGAAACTGCTGGTGGCCTTCACCTTTGAAAGTAGGGATGACAAAGGCACACTTCTCAAGTATATTCTGTGCACAACTTGAATCTCATGCTGAGTGCATCCTTTTACATTAACTGAATAGGGCATTGATCAGTGCACAGAATGTCTCACTGAGACGCCACCAAGAGGCTGTAAAATTGCAAACCTGTTGTGTGCCCAGAGCAACTTGCCCCATCCTTGGATCCTCCACTTCCTCCTCAGTGAATGTTACTACACCATGGTTGTAAGAATCCAGTAAAACACTTGATACCAAATGAAAGTGTGAACATTGAGATGAATGTTTTCAAAGCTGCAACATGTATGGGGAGTCATGCAAACTGGTTCTGTTATTGGGAATGAAGTCTGTCACCGACTGCTTGACTTGAGCCCAGCCCAGGGGACACAGAGCAGAGAGGTGTATATCATGGAGTGAACTGGGCCATGGACGTGTAACAGAAGACCAGCTGAGAGTCTGAATGTTATTCTGGGGCACATGTGAGTCTAGGACTGGTGCCAAGAGCATGTAAATAAACCACAAGCAAATATTGAAGGTGGACCACTTGTTTTTCATTGCAAATTGGCTGCCCAATTTTTAAACAGTCTACAGCACACACTGTCACATGGGAATGATGTTTTACAGTGACACGTAATTAGAAGGCAGAGAAAGGATAAATATACATTTTTTACAATTTAAAATTTTCACTATTACCAAACAAAAATATCCACTCAAAATACAACTCAACAATGCAGCAGTCATCTAACAGCAAAGAAATGCAGAGAAAAGCAAAACCGCAGGTGACTATGAATAAAGGGTGAATGTAGTCTCAAATCCTCAAAGAGCTGTGTTTATTTCATTGATTCAACGAATGAATAATTCATTCAGTGAATGAAATGAATAAATACTCGTATTCAATTCTGATGTGCTTTAAGGATGAATATGCTCATTTTACACTTAGCACAGACTTTTGTGTATATTGTCCCTTGTCCTCTTTATAGAAAGTTTCTTCCTCACTGTTAAAGTTTCCCTTCGGTACCAATTTTCCCTGTCCACATAAAGTATTTCATTTAAAAAATCTCACCATAAAATATACACTGAAAAGAGCCTGAAAGTGCTATGTGAGCTCTGGCATCTCCATTGAGCTCACCGTTCCTCTGCAGTTGTTCTTTCCCCAGTAGCTGTTCCTTATTCTTCTTTCTTTGTGGAACCTCTCCCTGTGCATACACGGCTTTGTATTTAGCCAGAGACTTGAGGACTAACTTTTTTTTTTTTTTCTGAGATGAAGTCTCGCTCTTGTCGCCCAGGCTGGAGCGCAGTGGCACAATCTTGGCTCACTGCAACCTTCACCTCCCAGATTCAAGCGATTCTCCTGCCTCAGGCAAACTGCCCACCTTGGCCTCCCAAAGTGCTGGGATTACAGGACTGAGCCACCGCACCAGGCCTAGTGCTTCTTTAAATAAGGGACAAGAAATTTAAAGAGAAAATAGGAAGTACCTTCCCTCTTATGGTAGGAAGTACCTTTTACTTATGAAGTAAGAAGCTAATTGATCATGTGGTAAAAAGGAACCAAATAAAAACGGTGTCTCAAAATATTAGGAGCACTGCTTCAGTGAAATCAGTTAAAGTAAATGCCCATATTAGTCATCCATTGATACACATACTTATTTTCCTAAGTGAATTCTCCACAATTCTGAAAATCAGTGAAAAGATCATCTCATGTTACTTCTACACAAAACCAAGCAGCGCATGTGACTCTCCATGTTTCATGTTTCAGGGCATACACATCCCTTTCCACCGGGGATCAATGTGCCCTGTGGAAAGTAACTTCTTGCCTTTTAAACTAAATTCAGTAAACAAAAATTGTTTTGTATAGCTGACATAGGATCACATCAATTGCACGAAAAACATCAGTCTGTGGAAGGAACTTACAACGCTGAATGAGGCACGTTAAGAAGGCGTAACCCATCACATTGGCTTTTCTGCTGTTCGAATTTTTTTTCTGGTCAAAAATACAGGTGCTAAGACTCCCTGAGTCCAGCAGATGTCAGAACAGAGGAAGGCAGAGGGCAGCCTCCTGCAAAACATCTCCTACTCCTGCCAGTTTCTAATCCAGGGTCCAGGAGCTGGAGCATCCGGGCTCCCCGTGCCTGCTCTTGGAAACGGAAATGCCCTCCCTCAAACCCCACTTCTCTCAGGGGCTCCGACCCACCTACCTGAGGGTCAGTCCGGGAGCCAGCGTCTGGACAGAGCGGGGCCGCGCCCTGGAACGGGCAAGGAAGGAGAAGAGCCCAGCTGGCAGCGCGGGGGCGAGCGTCCTCCCTTTCCCAGCGGCCTTGGCCTGACCACCCCAACCCTGCGGGAGGGAGTCCGCCCACCCGCGCCCCGTCCATGTCTCCGCCCCGTTCCCGCGCCCCGCGTCGGCGCCCCCGCCTGCTGTCCCTTGCCACCGCCTCGTGTCCCTCAGACCGCGCCTCCGCGGAGCGCAGGCGGCCTCGGTCCGGCCCCGCCTTGGACCCTCGCGCGCGCTCCAGAAGCATCAGTGTCCTCCGGGCGGTCACGGGCCTGCTGCGGCTCCCACCCTGGCGCCCCTGTGTTGCTCTCCCCACTCTCAGCCTCACGCCCCCCACTACTACCACCTCGTATTTTGCAGCCTCAGGACATGAACCGTCTGCTGGCTGAAGTCGCTTGGGATAAAGCCCGCGGCAGGTTTCTGGAGCCGGACGCTCCCTCCCACCTGAGGCATGGACAAAGTGTGGGGTCTGCTGCCCCCTGCCGCCCCGGCTGACGTTCGCTCCTGTTTGCACGCTGCCCAGCAATGTTCCAACTGGAACATTTCAAAGGCAAGGCTGAGAATAAATGCTGTTTACAAACTCCAGAAAAGAAAAAAAAAAAAAAAAACAGTGTTGCTCTTCTGCTTAGCACTAGGTTTTCCCAGCCAAGCCAGCACTTCTGTGGGTTGTATTTAAGTCTTAAGTGCGTCAGAGCTGTTGCCTGCAGGCGCTGGTATTGTCCAATGGGGGAAGTTTGAGGACAGTGTCTCTGAAAACTCCAGGCTTTTGGATGAAGCAACCTTTCCACATTAGGTATGTAACATAAGGACCTAGCAGAGGTCTCCTACGATTTACCCATCATGCAAAAGGACTGAGTCTCTGCAAAACAGGACTTTCAAAGAACCTTTTTCAGGAGAAGAGAATGTTGCAAGAGCTGATTCCTTGCCTATTTGTTTTTGACTTCGCATCTAAACTGATAAAGGTTTTTATGGGTATGGACAACAAATAATGAAAGGGATCAAAATAGGAATGTTTCATTCAGTTTAACCTGGCCCATGCAGTGCACTTCAGGTCCTAGTCTCTGGTTTGAACTCTGCG
>NW_012101588.1:424819-426603 GCF_000951045.1 Mandrillus leucophaeus | reverse complement strand
GGTGAAGTTAGAGGACATTATGTTAAATAAGCCAGGAACAGAAAGTTTAGCACTGCATGTTCTCACTCATATATGGCAGCTAAAAGAAGTTGAACACAGGAAGTAAAAAGTAGGACAGAAGATACTAGAGGCTGAGAAGGATCCAGGGCAGGGAGGGATAGGAAGAGAGTTGTTAAAGGCTAGAAAATTACAGCTTGATAGGAGGAATATGTCCTAGTGTTCTATACCACCGTAGGATACCAACAATAATATAGTGAATAGTTTCAAATACCTAAAAGGGGGATGTTGAATGTTCCCAACACAAATGTATAAAAAATGATAAACGTTTGAGATGATGGATATGTTAATTACCCTGATTTGATCACTATACATTATATGTATTGAAAATCTCTATGTACACCATGAATATGTACAATTATTTGTCAATTAAAACTTTTTTTAAAAAAACTTGATCTCATAGAATTAGAAAGTAGAATAATGATTATCAGAAGCTGAGAAGGGTAGTTGGGGAGAGGACAGTGGAGAGACGTTGGTCAATGGGTCCAAAGTTCCAGTTAGAAATAATAAGTTCTGGTTGTTCTATTACACACTAGGGTGACTACAGCTAATAATAATGTATTGTATATTTGAATAACTAGAAGAGAGGATTTTAAATCTTCTCACCACAGAGAAAGGATAAATGTTTAAGGTGATGGATATGCTGACTACCCTAATTGATCATTATACCATGTATCCATGAATTGAAACATCAACAGTACCCCATAAATATGTACAAATGCTATGTGTCAATTATAAATGAAATGAAACATTTAAAAAAGAGCTTAAAAATAAAAAAGAGCTTAGTATGGTGCTTAGACACTTTAGGCATTAATCAATCAAATAATATCAATCAAGATATTATTATTATTATTATTCCTCCTCCCAGCAGTAAATGGCAGTGCAGTGATTAAAAGTAATCAATTGAGACCCAGATATTTGGGTTAGAATCTGGTTCTGCCAATTTCTGTCGGCATAACCTTAGGCAAATAAGTTTCAATGTCCTGATCTATAAAATGGTAATAATAACAGAGAAGAACTCTGGTGATTGGAGCATGGTATAGGTAAGTCATAGTGCTGTTTGTGCCTGGCACAGATGGACAAGGCTACAATAAATCATAGCTAGTAGCAAAATAAAAATCATAAAAAGGGTATGTTTAGATTAGCCACCAATGCTTAATTGTACTCTAAGGTAATAATGTATTTGTCTAATTTCACCTTTCCACTTACTTGCTTATGGGAAGGTTGATAGCTAGGGATTGCCAGAGTGTCTGAACTCAGAGGCAACTGCAGGGGCTATCTGCAGCCCCTGATGGAAGCCTGGTTGCCAGTATCAGTCCTTCCACTTGGAGCAATTCTTGTGCAGTCATTGATGCAAAGTAATATTGAAATAATTGCCTCAAGGATGTTCAATGGTTATTACTATTGACTGTGGCCTGATAGGTGGAAAGGTTGCTCAGAGGGACCAAATGCAGCGACCTTAGCTCCCACAGTTATTTGTATATTGGAACTTGGTTTTGCAAAGTAGATCAAATGAAACTGAACAACATTTGCAATAATCCATCACTGCTGGCCAGACAAGGAAGGGTTTTGGACTAAGAACTGGGCTAAGGAACCCTGCAGGTTTGCGGTGAGTTATGGGTTGGTGCTCCCTTGCCTACAGATTATTTCAACACAATGTCCCTACAACTTACTGAACTGGAATGTCAGCTCAGTGGATTCTTTCTTCTCTGGCCACTCTTAAGGGA
>NW_012101588.1:423199-424594 GCF_000951045.1 Mandrillus leucophaeus | reverse complement strand
AAATAATGAAAGGGATCAAAATAGGAATGTTTCATTCAGTTTAACCTGGCCCATGCAGTGCACTTCAGGTCCTAGTCTCTGGTTTGAACTCTGCGATTTCTACCATTCCTTGGCTTTGTTTGTTTCATTGCTTGAACTTTCAGACTGATCAGAGTTCTGTGAATACAGTAGGTGCTTGATAAATGCTTATTCTGGGTACTACCATTGATGCCTGTGGCAGCGACTGCAGATGAGCAAGCTCCTGCAGCAGTGAGGCGTAGGGCTGGAGGGCCTGGCTCTGGCATCCAACCCTGCTCCATCTGCCACAGAAGCTGTGTGACTTTGGGGAAGCTATGAACCTCTGCTGAACTCTCTATTAGTAAGATGAGAGTGTTAGTAATAGCACCTCCCTCATAGAGTCCGAGTGAGGAGTAAATCAAATAACCTGTGTAAAAGACCTACTTTGGTGCCTCGTATATGTGAAAACTACTCATGGGACAGGGGACTAGTATCCAGAATATACAAAGAAGTCAAACATCTCAACAGCAAAAAACCAACCCAACTAAAATATGGGCAAATGACCTGAGTAGACATGTCTCAAAGAAGACATACAAATGTCCAGTAAATGAATGAAAATGTGCTCAACATCACTAATCCTCAGAGAAATGCAAACCTAAACCACAATGAGCTACTATATCACCCCAGTAAGGATGGCTGTTATCAAAAAGACAAAAAAATAGCATGCTCGTGAGGATGCAGAAAAAAAGGGAAATTTCCTACACAGCAGGAATTTAAACTAGCGCAATCACTCTGGAGAACAGTATGGAGGTTCCTTAAAAAACTACAAATAGAAGTACCATATGATCCAGCAATCTCACTACTGGGCATTTATCCAACAGAATGTAAATCGTTATATCAAAGAGTCATCTGAAGCCCCAGGTTTATTGCAGCTCTGTTCACAATAACCAAGACATGGAATCAACCTAGTTGTCTGACCACCAATGAATGGATAAAGAAAATGTGGTACACACATATCATGGAATACTATTCAGCCATAAAAATTAATGGAATCTTGTCATTCACAGTAACATGGGTGAAGTTAGAGGACATTATGTTAAATAAGCCAGGAACAGAAAGTTTAGCACTGCATGTTCTCACTCATATATGGCAGCTAAAAGAAGTTGAACACAGGAAGTAAAAAGTAGGACAGAAGATACTAGAGGCTGAGAAGGATCCAGGGCAGGGAGGGATAGGAAGAGAGTTGTTAAAGGCTAGAAAATTACAACTTGATAGGAGGAATATGTCCTAGTGTTCTATACCACCGTAGGATACCAACAATAATATAGTGAATAGTTTCAAATACCTAAAAGGGGGATGTTGAATGTTCCCAACACAAATGTATAAAAAATGATAAAC
>NW_012101588.1:389652-421339 GCF_000951045.1 Mandrillus leucophaeus | reverse complement strand
GGTGAGTTATGGGTTGGTGCTCCCTTGCCTACAGATTATTTCAACACAATGTCCCTACAACTTACTGAACTGGAATGTCAGCTCAGTGGATTCTTTCTTCTCTGGCCACTCTTAAGGGATTCAGAAGAGGGCTTTTAAAAATTCAGGGAACCACCTTTGAAAAGGGGGACCTTCTTTTCTCCACAAATGACATTCTTTTCTTTTCCAAGGCGCTTAGGGCTCCCCAAATTTGTGGCACACCTTGCCTTCAGCGGCTTGCCATGGTCTTTGGGTTAAAATGCACAATATTTAGCAAGACAGTCTCCCCAGTCATCTGGCCCAGTCTGGTTTCCTCTCTCACCCCTCCCCCAGTACTCCTCACCTGCTTATTCCGGTTTAACCAGGTGCCTTAGTCAGCTGGGGCTGCCATCACAAAATACCACACACAGGAGGCAGGGTGGTAGGGTTGGGGGTTAGACACAGACATTTATTTCTCGCGGTTTTGGAGGCTGAATATCCAAGATCAAGGTGTTAGCAGATGCAGTGTCTGATGAAATCTCTTTCTTTGCTTTTAGATAGCGCCACTTCTGGCTGCACCCTTACATGGCATCTCCTCAGCTTGCTCGAGGAGGGAAAGGAACGGTGTGTGTGTGTGTGTGTAGATTGGTGTGTTCCTCTTCCTATATGGGCACTAATCCCATCATGGGAACCACACCCTCATGACTTGATCTAACCCTCATCACCTCCAAAGGTCCTGCTTCCAAATACTAGCACATCGTGAGTCAGGGCTACAGCATATGAATTTTGGGGGGACACAAACGTTCAGCCCATCACATCAGGGATTGCAAACTCAGTCAGCTTCAGGCGCCAGGCAGGTACAATGAATTCTTGGTGAGAGAAGGAAATTTAATATTTCAAATACAGTCCTTTGTCACTGTCCAGACAGTCACACAAAACCAAGTTCACCATCCCTCTCTCCTCTAAGTGCCCTCTCCTCCCCGCACCCAGATTCAGCCCAGGGCAGCTCACACACTCCATCCCCAGCCAGGTGGGGCCAGGGCCCCTCCAACATCCCCAAGCTGGGGATGCTTCCGGCAGGATGACGGGCCTGGAAGCCGAGTAACTGGCCGGCCCCGAGGACAAGGTGCCCACCACGAATGACAACACGAGCCAACCAGGCCGCAGCTGATCCTCCTGAGGCTGCAGGGGCCCTGTGTTCCCACCCGTTCCCTCTGTGCGTCTCCTCATCGGGTGCAAAACCTCGACTCCCTCAGGTCTCCTGCCCCACCCCGCACCCTTCGTGCCTGTCTCTTATACACATCTAGATGTGTATAAGAGATCAGCCCAGGGCAGCTCACACACTCCATCCCCAGCCAGGTGGGGCCAGGGCCCCTCCAACATCCCCAAGCTGGGGATGCTTCCGGCAGGATGACGGGCCTGGAAGCCGAGTAACTGGCCGGCCCCGAGGACAAGGTGCCCACCACGAATGACAACACGAGCCAACCAGGCCGCAGCTGATCCTCCTGAGGCTGCAGGGGCCCTGTGTTCCCACCCGTTCCCTCTGTGCGTCTCCTCATCGGGTGCAAAACCTCGACTCCCTCAGGTCTCCTGCCCCACCCCGCACCCTTCGTGCTCTGAAGATGGAGGCGCCTTGTACTTCCGGGAGGCAAAGAGCCCTGAGGGAACCTCCTTTCGTTTCCTGCTGTGAGGACAGCGGACCCCCTGTGGCCGCCCAACTCCTTTGTCCTTTCCCCGCAGGGAGCACCTTTCCTCGAGTGACAGCCCCACTCTCCTCAGGAACTCACGCTTTGTAACCCCTTCTCTCTTCTCGCCATCTATGGACGCTCTCCTGTGAGCCCTGAAATGCCGTCTGCACTCCCTGGACCTCCGACTCCTTCTCTTTTGGCTTCATCGCAGACACATTTCTTCAGAGTTACCCTAATATGCTGTTTCCATTTTGTTTCCCACTGACTCTTCAGCGGTGATGCTGTGGTCTGAATGTGTCCCTCAAAATTCACCTCTTGCAAACTGGTTTTTGTTTTTTGTGGTTTTTTTTGTTTGTTTTTGAGACCAGGTCTCACTCTGTCGTCCAGGCTGGAGTGCAGTGGTGCAATCTCAACTCACTGCAGCCTCGACCTCCTGGTCTCAGGTGATCCTCCCACTTCAGCCTCCTAAATAGCTGGGACTACAGGTGTGTGCTACCACACTTGGCTAATTTTTTATTTTTGGTAGAGACAGGGTTTCTCCATGTCGCCTGCACTGGTCTCAAATTCCTGAGCTCAAGGGATCCACTGCTTTGGCCTCCCAAAGTGCTGGGATTACAGGTATGAGCTGCTGCCCTCAGCCCAACATGTTGCAAACTTAATCCCCCATAGTGTTTGGAGACGGGGACTTTTGGGAATTTAGGCCAATTAATGCTGTTTTAAAGGGAGCTTGTGGGAGTGAGTTCAGGCTCTTTCACTGTCCTGCTGTGTGAAGACACAATGTTCATCCTCTTACCCTCCGCCTTCTGCCACGTGAGGACACTGTAATAATTGGCACCTTGATCGGGGGCTTTGAAGCCTTCAGAACTGTGAGATGATACATTTCTGTCCTATATGGGTTACCCAGGCTGTCATCTGGGTAATCCATAAAGGACTGTGACTCTTTGTTACAGCAGCACAAACGGGCTGAGACATATGGCACGATTTGTCTTCCCACCCCTCTACTGACTCTCATCGCCAAACTCAGTGAGCATTTTTAGTCTTTATCTTTCTAAAAGGACATCTTGGTAGAGTGGGGACTGGAGCTCTGACAGTGCTGGTGATTAGGGTTGGCGTGTCTCCCCAGTTGATTTACAGTTGGGGCTTGGACACTGTTTAAAACTTGGGAGGAGCTTCCTAACCATCTAAACACAACCTTTATTCACCTGGTGGGCCAGAGCAGTCTGCCTGGAAGAAAAATACTGAGATGCCAGCACTCTAATGACTATTGAGGTGCAGGGATATAAAATCTTGTACAAATTGGGATGGCTCTGAGCCAAGATCAATTTGTTAGAAACAGCCAGGCTTCCTGAGAGAATGTTCCATTAAGGGAAAAAGGAGGTTGGCTGGGCTTGACCAAGCAGTTCTCTCCCTGGGGGTCTCTCATGAGGTTACTGTCAGATGGTGGTAAGCCACAGAAGTGGCTCCATACCACATGGCTGGCTGTGCCAAGCACTCAGAGGTCTCCCCCAACACCATCATGTCAGGTTGGAGGGACTATTTGTTTGAGATAGAAAGTGGGACGAATGCCAAAAACCCATTTTAACCCTGCCACCACAGCACCAAAAAGCACATCCTTCAGCATGCTTTGTGGAAGAAGGATTGCATGTTTATGGCAATTAAAGATTGCAACACTTTTGATTCCCATAAAACTGTATGTGTTTACACCTCTGACTGAACACAAGGGGGGGCTATCCTCTGAAATAGCAGAAACCTAACTTTCTGCGTGCAATGGCAGCCAGAGCTTATTCCCCAGGTACCACCTGCCATAAACATACAAGTCCCTTTACCTAACAAAGACACAGTGATATTGGGGGTTCGTGCCACCACTAGTGGAGGGGGAGGAGACTAACCTCTGGCTCAACCTTCAGTGGAGGCAGATGTGCTTGAAGCTATTTGGGCAACAGAGTTCAAGGATTTGACCTGTGTCAACGTGGGAGAGAGAAGGATTATAGAGAGACACTTTTGGCAAGCTCTGGAAGGAGATGAATTATGGAACATGCGTAAATAGAGACGGATGCACAGGGAAGCTAATAACATTCAGGCTCAGGGTTCCTTCATTGCATGAGTCCCATGGCAGATTGTATTTTCCAAGATGGCAGCCACAAGACTCCAACCACATGTACTCTTCTTACATTGTGAGGCCGATAGTCCTCCCATGGAAAGGTGGGGTCTATATGTCCTTCCCTAGAATCTGGGGAGACTTGTGACTCTCATGCGGATGATGCTGGAGTATTTCCAGGCTAGACTGTAAAGGAGAAATAACTTCTGCCTGATTCTCTTGGAAGTTAGTTGCATGCTTCTAGGAAGCCCAGACACATGGAGAAGTTCTGAGTGTTTTGGCCGATAGTCCCAGATGAGGTTCCAGCAACAGCTGAGATCACCCATGGGATGTGAGTGAGGAAGGCTTTGAGATGGTTTCAGCCCTAACCACCACTGATCTCATAAGAGACCAAGCCCAGCAGACCCTCAGAATTCAGAAATAAAATAATTCACCTTATTTTAAGCCACTGTGTTTTGGGTTGATTTATCCCATAGCAAAAGACTACTTCAACAGGCCTCTTCTGAGGCTCTGGAGGGGCCCTGGCAATGTATCCATTTGGTCATTTGCTTTTGTCAAGTTTGCAGAAGCAGACATTTTAGCTGTAATTGGCTAAAATTCTGATCTCTTTCTGCCCTCATGTTGGGTAGTGGTGGAGAGAATGTGGGCATTTTGAGGATCCAGTAAAAGAAGAATTGAGTTGAGTCATTGAGTTTGGGTTCCTTGGGATTTATTTATGTGGTATGGAGTCACTTCTATGTATGTTATTGCTAGCTGTCCCTGTGTAAAACAGATTTTAGAATAGTCTTAACCTCCCTTGTGCCGACTTACCTGGTGATGTAACGTAAATATGCAAGACCATAGATTACATCACGATTGTGTCATATGACATGTGCATTTGCAGGAACATGGATAGAGCTGGAGGCCATTATTCTTAGCAGACTAACACAGGAACAGAAAACCAAATAGCGCATGTTCTCACTTATAAGTGGGAGCTAAATGATGAGAACACATGGACACATCGAAGGGAACACCACACACTGGGGCCTATCAGAGGTTGGAGGATGGGAAGAGAGAGAGCCTCAGGAAAAATAACTATGAGTACTAGGCTTAATACCTGGGTGATGAAATAATCTGCACAAGAAACCCCCAGGACACATGTTGACCTATGTAACAACCCTGCACTTTTATCCCTGAACTTAAAATAAAAGTTGAATAAGAAAAATAGAAATGTACAAAGCTAGAAAAGAGTCTAGCTCATCCCATCTGGGAATTATTCCAAATCTTACCGCTCATACATAAAAATAGTTTGATAAAAGTTTTCCTAAGTGTGCCAAGAATCCTGAAAACTTATCTTCCATTATCAATCATGAGCTCTGAAGCCAGAAGAAAAATTTAAATGTATCGATAATAAAATACTAGAGCCAAAATAGTTTATTATTCTCTTCTCTCATAGAATATGATATCACAACATTATTGAAGAGGCAATCAAAGAGTACGCAGGCAAAAATGTTGGGAAGGGAGTATTACAGAGATAGGTCAGGAATTTATTTAATTAAAATTGCTATTTTACTGAGTTTTACTATATTTAGTGGTAGCAGTAGCCAGAGTAGACTGCTGGGAGCCTGGGCCATTGAGATTGGTATTATTCAGGTTATGTTGGGCTCATTTGCTCTCACCTTCTGGCACACACAGGATACATCTCACTTGATTTCTCACAAGTCTTTGGTACCCATGACCACTCCCACCTTTTTACAATTTTCACTTTCACTGGTTTCTCTGGACTCACACTGTCAATTCTCCCCTGTGGCTAATTGTTCTCAGTCATCTCTAGAGAATTCTCTTCTTCTGGGTCCTTGTGTTGTTGAGGGCTTTACCCCAAGCCTTCTTTTTCTCTCTCTGAGCAAGCTTGTCCACCCCCATTGCTTCAATCCCACCTATGTGCTGACAACTGCTAATTCCACATCTCCAGCTCAGACCTCTTTCCTAGGCTGTACACCAGGAATTGGCAAACTTTTTCTGTAAAGCGACAATAACAAATATTTTATTGGCTTGCTGGTCATTGTACTGTCTCTGTCCCATCTGCTCAACTCTGCTAAGGTAGTGCAAATATAGCCACAGACAATAGTAAAAGAATGGGTGTGACCGTGTTCCAATAAAACTTGACTTATAAAAATAGGGTTGCTTCATGGGCTATAGTTTGTGAACTCCTGTTCTAGACCAGAATATCCAACTCCCTTCTGGAAATTTCCACTTGGGTTTTCTCAAGTTCCTAAACATAACATTGTCCCCAGGCAATTTCATCTTATTCCCTCCTATATGTTCCTTCTTAATGAATGATACCACTATCCACTAGAAAGCCAGAAATTCAGGCAGCATACTTGATTTCATTCCCCACATTCAGTCAATCACAAAATCATGTCAATTCTACTTTCTCAACATCCCCCTAATCCATTCTTTTTTCTCTTTCTCCACTGCCTTCTTTCACTCCCTCTTATCTCTCACCTCCTATGACCTCCTCACTATGCTGCAATCAGAGAGATCAAGCCACCCTTGGATTTTAAAAGCCTTCAGTAACAGTACTCCCTGCCTTTCTTTGGCTGAAGTCTAAACTTCTTGAAACAGAGTGAGAAGCCTGCACAATTGGACCATTTCCCCATGTTAGCCAAATTCCTCTCATCTGCCTGCTCCTCTTGCCTCTGGGATCCTGCACATATATTTCTCCTGCTTAAATAATGTGTAGCAGGTGAAGCAACTATCTGAGGCCAGTATCTGATGAGCAGTAAGAATTTACCAAGACAGTTGTAGATAAAGAAAGGCAGATTTATTAAAGAAAGTATGAAAATATGTTGCAAGGGAGCAACAGGCAGGCCAGCAAGAGAGGAACTGAAGGCCAAGAGACAAAGGCTTGCTGGGGGTTTTATAGGATGTTGCTTGTGTTGCGTGCTGAAGAGGGCTTTGTGCAGTATTGATAATGCCAAGGTTGCAGTGGGATAACCTGCATCTTTCTATCAGCTGAAGGTCTGGTGATAGCTGGGCACAGGAAGATTGTGAGTTATTTGTATAGGAGGGCTATGGTCCTGGACCATGAAGAAAGGCAAACTTATAGCTTATTTGCTTTCTCTTTCTTTTTCTCTCAGTGCCACCAGCCTGATTCCTTTTGCCTAATTAGGACTCCACAGAATTCTTCTCCTTTCTCATCCTTCCAGCTGTCTTCTTTTGAGATAGAGTCTGGCTCTGTCACCCAGGCTGGAGTGCAGTGGCCGGATCTCAGCTCACTGCAAGCTCCGCCTCCCAGGTTTACACCATTCTCCTGCCTCAGGCTCCTGAGTAGCTGGGACTACAGACACCCATCACCACGCCCGGCTAGTTTTTTTTTGTTTTTTTTTTTTTGTATTTTTTAGTAGAGACGGGGTTTCACCGTGTTAGCCAGGATGGTCTCGATCTCCTGACCTAGTGATCTGCCCATCTCAGCCTAACAAAGTGCTGGGATTACAGGCTTGAGCCACCGTGCCCGGCCTTCCAGCTGTCTTCTAAGTCTCAACTTGGATGTCACTTCCTCTAGGAAGTGTCTCCTCACCTCTCAAGACTGTCTCTCTGTGCACCACTACAACAAATGGGACCTGGGCCACTTCACTTTTACAATTCCAGTTTACAGACCTGCATTGCCCCAACTCCATTAGACCGAAGACTCCTTGAGGGCAAAGATGGCCTCTTATTTACTCTTGATTCCCCAGCACCTAGCACAGCACTAAACACTGTACCCACTGAAAGAACATCTGAAGGATAAGTGTCTATAGCAAAAGTGGTTTCCACTGACATTCCCTTCTCTCTTCCCCAACTTTGGATTGAGGAACCCAGGAGCTGGTCAGGTGGCAGGATGAGATGAGAAAGGAGAAGTCATTACTTGGGGCCTCTGTTTTGCTGGTGTTTTGCTGGTGTGTGGAGATGGTGGGTTTCCCTTGAATACCTGGGAGGCAGGAGCAGGCATGAATTACTCCAGCCTCTAGGTTCTGGACCCACATAGGGGGCTGCTGCTCTCTAGCACCCATCAGTCCTTAACCATCTGGTCTCCAGCCAGGGAGGGAACGTGGTGGTGGTGAAGCCTCTCTGTCCCACCCACTCATCCTAGGAGCTCATGAGAATCAGCCAGAATCCAAGTTCTACACCCTGAGTTAGGAACTCTATAACTTTAGACTTTCCCTGAACTTTGGGAATTCTCTTAACTAGTATGAAAGCAGTTACATCATCCTAGGTTCTCCTAAAATAGACACATGTCTCCAAATATAGGCACATGTATATGCAAACATATACATGGATACATAAATATATACATATAATTTTTGTTTTGAAATAAGTATAAACACAATGAGTTATAGATATAGTACTGAGAGGTTCTTGTGCCTATGGCCCCACCTCCCTCAGGCAGTATCTTACATAACTATAGTTCATGATTACAACTGGAAAGTTGCCATTGGCACAATATCAGAAACTAGTCAGCAGACCTTGCTCAGATTTCACCAGCTTTTTTTGTGCGCTCATTTGCTTTCCTGAAAAGATTTTAATGTTTTTCTACATGACTTATCTCCCTGACATACTGTGAGATAAGATTTTTTTTTTTTTTCTGTATGAGCTTAGAGAACAATGAATGTGAGAGATGGGAAGGATGATTCGGTGCATCTCTGTTTTATCCATGGTGAGTCTGGACCTCAGGGCAGAATGACCCTCCACTGTCCTCTGGGGAGTCCTGGTGCTGCCTTAATGCCAGCTACTAAGTTATCCGGGACTGACTGTCTTCTTCTCTGCTAATATTTGTCTTAAGCATGTAACACGGCCATGCTTATTAATAATGAGGAGATGGCCAATGGAAATTAATTTTTTCAAAGATGAATAGATACCTAGATTTTTTCAAGCACAATTCAATTTAAAAAAATCACCTCACTGAGCCCCGAATGAGTTAGATCTCACTTAGAAAGTGTCCCCTAGTGCCAGGCAGTGCCTCATATTTGTAATCCCAGCACTTCTGGAGACTGAGATAGGAGGATCCCATGAGCCCAGGAGTTCAAGACCAGCCTGGGTAACATGGCAAAACCCCGTCTCTACAGAAAATACAAAAAAAAAAAAAAAATAGCTGGGCATGGTGGCGTGCGCCTGTGGTCCCAGCTACTCTGGAGTCTCAAGTGGGAGGATCGCTTGAATCCAGGAGGTTAAGGCTACAGTGAGCTGTGTTTGCACCACTGTACTCCAGCATGGGTGACAGAACCAGCCTCTGTTTCAAAAAAGAAAAGAAAAGAAAAGAAAAGAAAGAAAAGAAAAGAAAAGAAAAGAAAAGAAAAGAAAAGAAAAGAAAAGAAAAGAGAGGGAGAAAATGTCCCCTAGTGGATTACATTTTAACCACTGTGCTAACTGAGAGATAGCCTGCTATCTCTTTACGGGACATGAGGGCTGATAAGCATCTCATTGCATGGTCCTGGGGATGAACAAAGGCTAACATGTGGAAAAGGGCAACTAAAGAAAGAAGAGCCACCTCCAGGTTAATTAGTACAAGTCTCCTCACTGATATGCCCTAATACACTAAAATAGCAGTAAAAACAATCTGCACATTGGCGTGGAGGGCACAGATAAACTTTCTGAGGACCCTTACCATGACAGAGGGATGCTTTACATGAGTCCTTAGTAGATTAAGTTCTTGCTATTTCCATTTGGAAATGATACTGTCCTCTTGGGGCTATGCAGAGATGTTCATTTTGATGAAATGAGTTGTCCTAGAATGGCAGTTCCCAGGCAGCAGAGCCTGGGCTGTAGGAAGGTGGAAAGTAGGGGTGGCGAGGAGCTGGCAGGTGCAAATGTCAGGCCAGCAATGCAGTCCAGCTTGCATGGATATGCATCACCTAGGAAGTTGTGACTTGGCTGCAGTTTCCACTTAAGGTGAAACAGAAGGGTGAACTCTACCTCACCTCTTGATGAGGTTGACGTTTCCTGGTGTTTATAACTTTCTTTGTAAATACTTGCAAGGAATTTACCATTTTAGTGCTGTAAGAGACGTCTATTCTTTCATAAGAGGACCTGAGTGGATCTTGATTGCAGGCCTTATGCAGGGCAGAGCTAAGGAAATTCAATTTGTCTCCAATCTTATTTGAATGTTCTTTTCTCTTTTTTTGAGACACAGTCTTGCTGTCTCGCCCAGGCTGGAGTGCAATGGCACGACCTCGGCTCACTGCAACCTCCGCCTGCTGGGTTCAAGCAATTCTCCTGCCTCAGCCTCCCCGGTATCTGAGACTACAGGAGCACGCCACCATGACTGGCTAATTTTTTGTATTTTAAGTACAGATGGGGTTTCACCATGCTGGCCAGGCTGGTCTCGAACTCCTGACCTCATGATCCACCCACCTTGGCCTCCCAAAGTGCTGGGATCACAGTCGTGCGCCACCACAGCCAGCCTATTTGAATGTTCTCATGCCTGCTACAAGTGCAGCAGCAGAATCTCCACACATCTTGCGTTTGAAAGTTTCCTGTAGTTCCTGTAGCATACAGAGGCTGGGGAAGGTTAGAGACTGATTTGTACTTTTTAGACATATAGTTGATCATTGAACAACACATCTCTGAACTGTTACACACAGATTTTTTTCAATAAATGTGTTAGAAAATGTTTTGGAATTTTTGCAACAATTTGAAAAAAACTCAAAGACAAACCATGTAGCTACAAATACCAAAATAAAGTAGAAAAAGTTAAGTATGTCATGAATGCATAAAATATATGTAGATACCTAGTCTATTTTATTATTTACTACCATAAAATATATACAAAACTATTGCAAAAGTTAAAATTTAGTAAAACTTATGTACACAAACACTCACAGATCATATATGGTGCTATTCTCAGTTGAGAAAAGTGTACACAAACATACAGATGCAGTATTAAATTGTAACTGCATAAATTTAACCGTAGTGCATACCACACTATTGTAATAATTTTGTAGCCTCCTCCTGTTGCTGTTGCAACGAGCTCAGGTTTTGTGAGTATCCACTTAAAACGTGCTGTGATGCTCAACATCCCGGCATGAGCAGTTCATCCCCAGTGAATTGTGTATCACAGTAAAAAGTGCCCTCTCCCTGTTCGCATGTATTTTTCCTCCTGTTTCGTGCTGTACTGTAAACCTTGAATAACACTGTGGGATCCATATGAAGTGGCACTAGTGATGCTGGCAGTGCTCCCAAGAAGCAGAGAAAAGTCATGACATTTGACATTACAAGAAAAACTTCATCTGCTTGATATGTAACAGAGACTGAGGTCTGCAGCTGGGGTTGCTTCCATTTCAGACAGATGATTCATCTTGTAAACAGACAGTGTAAACTTATTGTACGGATAAATACAGAACAGTACTGTAGATGTATTTTCTCTTCCTTATGATTTTCTTACAAGTGTTCCCTTTTCCCTAGCTTACTTTATTGTAACAATACAGTATATCATACATATAACATACAAATACATGTTATTAACTGTTGCTGGCCAACAACAGGCTATTAGCAGTTAAGTTTGGGGGATTCAGAGTTACACCTGGATTTTCTACTGTGTATGGTCAGGGTGCCAAGCCCCCATGTTGATCAAGGGTCAACTGTAATCCTAAAAGAATCTAATATAATATTGTACACAGTAAGTGGTCAATAAATAATGAATTGAACTAAATAAGAATACACAAATCTCAGAATATGTGCAACCTGATCGTAGTACACAGAACTCTCTCTATATATATCTTTTCTCAGTTCATGCCATTCTTTCAGGTAGAAAGCGCCTTATTTTGAATCAGTTGTCTTTAGAGCAAAAATCCCTCTAAGAGTGCAGTGCAGATTCCTATGTACAATCTGGAATAGTCCATTGCTTCATGCCTAACTGGACATGAAGGGCCGTGCCACAGCAGAAGTGTCTATGCACCCACCCCTGTCTATACCTGAGCAACGCATTCATTCCTCTTTGTTCCTCTCTTACAGGCTACAGAGTGTGGTGGCTCCAGCACAGAGCTCTGCTCAACATCCCTCTGTGCTTTCACGATGCTGATGGATTATGGAGGTAGGGAAGAATGTACAGCCAGGAGGCTACTACGAGGGCAACTGATTTACAAAATCACATTTGTAGAATTGAGTGCATCCAACAACTACCAGGGGAAAGTTGGGCAAGAGCTATACCAACACCACCCAAGTCAAAACCAAAACAACAGGAAAAGAAAATTATGTGGATATAGAATTTCTGACAACATCATTCCCAAGGTGCCTTATCCAAGAGGAACTGCTAAAATAATATTTTAAGTGGAAGTAAATACACGCTGGAAGCATTATATATTAGTAGAGTCTATTTTTTTTCCCAAACTACTTTCTAAAGCACACCAACATAAGCCCCCTAAGAGACATTTCACATTAAAAATAAAACGTGTGTTCACTGCTGGTTTCTCAACTTACCTCCATCTTCTGTCCCCTTTAATGAACTGGGCCATGAGGTGAGTCAGAGAGGATAAAGGGAGTGGTAAGAATTTGAGGAGAGAGGAGAGTGAGGCTAAAATAGGAAATCAGGAAATGTGATTAGGTCCCCCCTGTCCCTCACATGGGGCCGCCCTCTTATTGCCCAACGTGGTTTCTTCTTGAGGGTTCTGCATGGTTCCTCAATCCCAGGGAATTCCGCAGGACGTTCCACCCAAGACCACTGGGCTCCCACCTCTACTCTTTTCCCAGTTAATGAATAAGAAGGAATTTCACTGCCTGGAAAGAGGAATGATGCTTTCTGGTCCTTATTTCACATCTAAAATAGAGAGGTCAATTGAATTATTCCTAAATATCTTTGAACACTAAAATAGAAGTTTTAAAGCATATGTACTACCTGGTCGCTCTAACCTTAAGTCAAGGAAAAGTACAGATTCAACATTTAAAATTGACATAGATGCTTTTCACTGAATGCTACCACTCTTGCTTTATTTCATGAGAATGAGAATATAATAATATGCCATATGTTCATTTGGGTGAAAGATTGATGTCTTATAGTTTATAATTACAGAAAACATGTGAATTCACTGGGAATAGAGAAATTTTGAAGATACTAAAATATTTTCACTTATGTTGTAATTTCTATGTCATCTGGTGTAGGATGTGGAGATATTAATGTTTACACCTAACTTAAGCCTGTCATCTAAGACCTGAAAGGGTTGCGTCTATCAGCTGCACCCCTGGGTAGCCACACAACCTCGGGGGAAGGCCTCAGCCCCATGCCTGGAACAGCAGGTATGAGAACAGCACTGCCTGTTGGGAAGCTTGACGGAGGCTATGAAGGTGCAGTGCTTGGCAGAGGGTCTTGTCGTGGAAGGCACCAGCAATTGTGAGATACTTTTATGATTTTATTTTCTCCAAAAGAAGGGGAATAAAAGAAGAGGGGAGGAAACAAGACTAATTGCGAGAGCTAAAGTACAAGGGGTGAGGGAAGGAGCAAGGAGACAGGAGGGCAGCGTGGAGCAGCCGAGGGGGGAGATGGCTTTCACCACTTCCCAGCATCTATTGCAGTTTCCACCCTCAAACATTTTGTAAGGACCTTTTATTCAAGGTAATGTTTGAACCCTGCCGAGGCAGTGGCATGGGTCTCTGAGAGAATAATTAACTTAATTTGACTATCTGGTTTGTGGATTCGTTTACTCTCATGTAAGTCAACAACATCCTGGGATTGGGACACACTTTCTGGGCACTGCTGGCCAGTCCCAAAATGGAACATAAGGAAGTGGTTCTTCTACTTCTTTTATTTCTGAAATCAGGTAAGACATAGTTTTTTTTAATTTTAATAATTATTTTTTCTCCCACAGTGTAGTAAAAATACATATGCCATGGCTTTATGTGCAATTCATTTAATTTTTGATTCATGAAACTCCCAGTTGAAAATCTTGTATAAGATTGAGGAATTCTTCAAGAAATAAGTTTAATTTTCCTGTGAAGATTGTCAGGGTGCTGGAATGAATGGGCAGAGAAAATAATGGGTGATTTTTCAAATCTAAACGAGTGCCCCCACATAATGGCTGGTCTAATTGAAAAACAGCCAATGTAGCTAACTATGCAAAGGATGGCTAAGCTCTTCGCCTCGTTCTCAGTTTGATTAATTTATATCATCTCTGTTACGGTGTCATGGTCCCCTCACTTGTAAGTTAAAACAATGAAATATCTCTTTGAATATATTCTGTTCCCTCACCAGTTCATGGTGGCAGTGGGGTCGGGGACTCAGCATTTCTCTCTTTGTTATGGCCTGAATAAGGCTTTCCATAGGTATACGTTTGCTTCTTATCCCTGGAGAAATTACACGCATCCATTTGCCAGATGCCGTATGCAGATAGTGATTCAACAAATACTCACTCAGTGCTTGGGTTAGGTCCCCACATTTTTATACATACATACATACCTGTGTGTAAATGTCAGTGTGAGTGTGCGTTCTTTACAAACCGTAGCTTATTTAGCTCGTGGTATAGGTAGGGTGGCATATTCATCCTCATTTTGTAAACAAAGAAATCTAGACTTAGGAAAATCATGTTATTTGCTCAGTGACCAAATTCTCAAATCAGGAAAATAAAGAAACCTGGATTTAAGCCAGATTTCCCAGAAGGAATCTAGGACTCTTCTCACTTTTCAGCTTTGTTTAAGCCTTTGAAAGAATATTCTAAACATGTTCTAGTAGTTCTTTTTCTTTTTAAAAAAAAAAAAGTTTTATTGAGATATAATTAACATATAGAATTCACCCATTTAAGGCATACAATCCAATGGATTTCAATATATTGAGAGTTGTGCAGCCACCATCAGAATAAATTTTTAAACTATTCATACCCCCAAAAAGGCACTCCATTCTCCTTAGCTGTTACCCCCAATCTGCAGCTTCTGGCAACCACTAATCTGCTTTCTGTATTTATATCTTTGCCATTTTGAACATTTCGTACAAACGGAATCATACGATTTGCTAGTAGTTCTTCATGTAAATAATGTATACATACTTGAAATTCAATCTATAAATTACCAGATAAAATTTTACAAGTTGCACTTTAGAGCCAAATACATTTGAATTTAGTGGAAGCCATTCAAGGAACTATCAAAGAAAATACAGAGCAGGAGAAAATTAAACAAACAAATTTTTGTAAGAAATCGATGTGTGTTGAGGGGTATGAATATTATATTTCAGCCCATGGAAACTAGAACATAGATCACTATGAACTTAATCAGCAGGCTACACCAAAAGGCTAGATCAAACTTCTCTGCCACAGGATTAGCATATGTTTTAACCAACCTAGGGGGCACATTCTCTCATTTTTGGAAAGCAAGGCTTTCTGTGGATATATCATCTTTCCAGTATGTTGGAATGCCAAGGGAGAGGAAAAAGTTTCTTTTACAGCCATGCTTAGTGGGAAGTGGAGAAACATGTTCCATTTCATGAATTACTAAGTCTTTAACACATGCAAATATGCATACACATTCACACACCACAGTGAGGAAGAAATTCTCACAGCATTAATAAAATACATTTGCATCGGTAGCAATATACATCTGCATTTTACCTATAATATAAATGTATTTTTCCACTAAAAGATTTGTTTGATGTTTCCTTGCCAGCAAATAAGCTCTATCCAATCCTATTGCCACATGAGTCCTAGGGGTGAATAAGAGAAAAAAAAATGGGGGAAAATTATTTCAAATTAAAAAGAAAAATGTTTGATTATGATTTGGGATATTTCCTAGGAACAGGAGCTGGGGAGGGGACCTCAGCAACGATGTGCTATGAAGCATAATAACACGACACAGAGGTAACTTAATTGAAGGGGGAAATAAATGGAAGTTTTCTTTTTTTTGAACATCAGTTGTAGCCTGCTCTGCTATACTTTAAAAAAACTCTTCAGAAAGTTTACCTTAACTCACTGTAGGACACACTTTGTGGATTTATGGTGTGTTTTGAAGTCACACTCTGAGCTGTAGAAGTAACCAAAGCACAACTCTTCTTGGAAATGAGAGCTCAAGCTGACAGAAAGTGCAGGGTGAAGACATGGATATGGGCCTAAAGCATCTATTTCTTTGTGATCTTTTGACACATCTCTCAAGTGCTTTTTGGTGGGTTGGGTTTAGAATGCATCAGCCAACTCCTGCTCAATAATCCATTTTTCCAGCCTGAAGCATCTTAAATTGAGGAAGGACAAAGTCCCAGAGGTGGGGAGCAGGGGAACTTTGGCCTAGGACTTTGCATGAATCGATGAGGGTGCATCCCCCTCCCTGTCCTGCCCCTTGTGTTCTGTGTACCCTCAGGAGGTCAGGACCGGCCTTTCTGAGAATGAGAATCTGTTCATTTGCCTTCCTACTGGATACCTGTCACCAGCATACAAACCAATGCGCTCTGAAGTGTGCCATCTTTCAGAACCTCCCTGACCGCACGTTCCCTGGAGGGCTCGCTGTCTTCAGAGTCAGGCTTGTCTCCTGCTGCCGCCTCCACTGCTCTCCCAGTCACTCTGTAACCCACTCCCTCTGCCTGCGGCCCCCACCACACCCCTCAAAGCGGTCAAGGTTGTCCTGTTGTCTAATTCCGTGGAGCTTGGCTACCTTCATTTTATTAGCCTCTTTTGGCGTCTCACCCCTGTGAAAATCACTAGCATTCTGTGCCAAGGATGGAGCTGGCATCTCCAGGCTAGGAATAGAGCTGCCAAAGCTCAGCCAGATGTCCGGAAGAGCCTCAGGACAGGGGACACTCTGTAGCCTCGTGGTCGGAGCACAGCTGAGGCCCCCTTGGCCACCCTCTGCCACAACCGGGCAGAAAGCAGCTTTCGGACAGATTCATTGTCTCAGATTTGATCTCAAAGAAAAACCAAGACCAGTATTTGTACCAGGTTCTGCTTTTTTACAATTTCCTCCGAAATTCAGATACCTGTCAACACCTTGGAAAAATGGATTTCTCCCCAATTAGTAGTGTTGTGTGACTGTAGGAAGCCCAGTACAAAAATGGCCTTCTTTGCTGGGGAGCTTCTTACCCTCCAGTGTTTGGCCCAATTTTTGTCCGAGGTGGCAACGTAATTTAGTTCCGTTCTCATTTATTTCCAACATCATCCATGCACCAAAATTTATGTATCTCAAGGAGGGACCATTCAGAGGATGCCCCCCACCAGTTAAACTGACGGTGTCAGAACCAAAGCGCATATTGTAAGAAATCAAACAATGGCCTCCACGTTCCATGTCTACCCAGGGATGAACAAATCAACGTCAATCTTGGTAACACAACTGCCACTGGTGGTGCCTTACTCTTCTCTCATGACATGGCACAATCGATAGCAAACACAGAATTTGTTCTTATTTAAGGATTTATCTCCATTAATGTGGTAACATAGTGGTTCCATAGTTCTAACCTGTTTATCAACCAGTTAATCTTTTACTATCTTGCAATCTGTTAATGAAACTGTTTTTCTTTGTTTTATAATTTCAACTTTTAGAGTCGGGGTACATGTGCAGGTTTGTTACATAACTAAATCACGTGACACCGAGCTTTGGGGTACAAATGATCCCATCACCAAAGTAGTGAGCTAAATACCTACTAAATAGGTAGTTTTTCAGCCCTCGCCTCCCTCCCTCTCTCCCTTCTCTGGCAGTCCCCAGTGTCTTTTGTTGCCATCTTTATTTATATCCACAGGCCCGACTCTGTTCTTAACTAAACATTTGATTCATAGCTACCCATTCTACTTCCAGTAAACAGCAAGTTTTATTTGGTTAATGCTAACCAAATAGTTTCAAAGGAAGTCATGACAATTAGACATTGGCATTGATTTCCTGACCATTTGTTCCACTTGGATCTCCCACCTGTAGGTCAAGGAGAGCCTCTGGATGACTATGTGAATACCAAGGGGGCTTCACTGTTCAGCATCACTAAGAAGCAGCTGAGGGTAGGAAGCATAGAAGAATGTGCAGCAAAATGTGAGGAGGAGGAAGAATTCACCTGCAGGTATTTCCACTGTCGTTGCACCTACCCAGAAATCTGTAGTTCGGATGGCAAGTAATTTACTCACAAATTTATTGACGATTTAAGAGGAAAGAGAAATTGATGGAATCAGAGTTTGGAACTGTATTTGCTCAAAGTATGTGAAGCCATACTAACAGCTTCTTGTTAAGGTTTATTGGAGTCTTTGTTAGAAAAATACCCTAAAAGGAAGTTATTTGTTTCTACACCGGACATAAATATTAGCAGCTATTGTTCTGAGCTCCAGTTTTTAACATGATCATCAGTAAATGTTTGTTGAGGATCATGTGAATGAAAGTGTCCTAGATAGATCTGAGCAATGACTTATAGTTACAAGATCCAGTGCCTGCCCTTTAGTATTTAAGGTGTAGTCAAAGAAACTGGATATAATGTTAAAAAAAAAAAAAAAAAAGACAGTCCAAGTGAGGTACTGCAATAATGTTAAAAAAAAACAAAAACAAAAACAAAAAGACAGCCCAAGTGAGGTACAGGCATAATCAATGCATGCTCTACCCAGATCCAGAGGAAAGAACAGTGCCTAAGGTTGAGGCAGCTAGAGAAGGCTCAGGGAGGAGGTGGGAACTGAGCTGGGTTTGGAGTTGAGAGGGAGCTCTTGACAAGCACCAGGCAGGCAGGGGAAGATGCGGCCCTGCACCTTCTCAGAGGGACCATTAAGAGATCAAGTTGACTAAAGTAGAGACTTTATGTAGGTGATGGGCCTGGGAAGGTAGCTATGGATGCCACACTGAGCACCCACGGCAGGACCACAGGATGGAGATGGGAGGGGTCAGGGGCCAGGGTGGGGTGGAATGTGGAGCAGAGGTTCAGGGGAACTGATCAGAGTTGGGAGGTCACGGAGATGGAATATCTTGGGGAATGGGTTCAAAGCAACCAGAGTTGCTTCTTTCCAACCCAAAAACAAAAATTAAGAGGATGAGTAAAGAAGAAGTAAAGCAGTTGAAACAAAAAGAAAGAGAAAATTATGAGGGAGGGAAGGTAGGGGCAGGAGACAACAAGATTTACTGCCACGTTGGTGTATTTTGTTCAGTACTTCATTGATGCCATGCCCAAATAACTGAGACGCAGCAGTTCTGAACTCCCTGGTCCATCAAGAGATTCAATGATCTTTAGCATGTATCACATCACTTATTAATAAACATTTGTTTTCTTTAAATAAAGAAAAATACTTATTGGATTTCCTGCTTTTTTCTGCAGGTCATTCCAATATCACAGTAAAGAGCAACAATGTGTGATAATGGCTGAAAACAGGAAGTCCTCCATAGTCTTTAGGATGAGAGATGTCGTTTTATTTGAAAAGAAAGGTGAGTACATTTTCTTCCTCCTCCTCCTTCTGTCCTCCCCATCCTCCCACTCTTCCTCCTTGTCTATTCTATCTTTAATTTATGAGACCGGAGGAGGAAGGCACTATGGGGTCGTAAAATTGAATTCTGAGTTAGGACAGGATTTGATTACTAACTAGCCATGTCAGCTTGAGTATATTACTTCACCTCTTGGGTTTAATTTTTTTGTTGTTCAAAACATGAAACGACTGGATTTACAAAATCACTTCTACTTCTATGACCCTGAAAATAAGATTTTTAAAATATTATTTTATATTTAACAAGGAGATGGGAAGTCTAAGCATTCCTTTTGATCTTGGCTTCTTATTCTGCAGGGTGACCATGGTCCTTGGGCCCTATTGTCTGGACGAAGTCTTGTAAAATAGAAATACTGAGGTGTTTTAATCCTCAGAAACATTTGGATTGGGACACAAATCTTATTTTTATTCTTACTCACATTTTGGGAGACATGGTCTATATTTTTCTCAGATTTCTTAAATGTTGTCTTTTAAAAATGTGCAAAAGTTACAGTTCCTTTTCTATAGTTTATTTTAAAATGTGGGTCAATAGTCCCACTGTTTAGAATAAGAGGTAGATGGGATTTCAATAGAAATTGCATGCCTTTTTAGATGTGCAAATGTTTCATTAAGCGTATGAAGATTTGAAGGGATGTATGACACTTTAAAAACTGTTTCCTACACTGTGTTGGTGGCCAGGTATTAAGACCGTTAATAATAACAATTTAGCTCTCCAAATATTCTGCATCACAGGTGTTAAAGAGGACTGGAAACACCTTAGTTCTTGTAGTCTTGAGGATGATTTGCCATATTGTGTCTAGTATCATGGCAAAACTCCAAGTCACATTTTAAACAGTATTTATTTGGGTTGGAATTATTTCTATGCATTAACTCATCTTCCTCGGTTTCATTAGCTGTAGGCATTGCACTTTCTTCCTTACCACTGTTTATCTCTAATTCTTGAGATTAAAGTACAGATTAAATCTAAACTTTATCTGGTGAAGTTATTAGTTCTTACAAGTAGCAAGCAAGCAGTAAAGTAAATAGGATCACCTAATTGTACCAGATTTAAAAAAAAAAAAACCTGATTCTGTCTATAAAATGCTAACATTTAAATATGTCATTTGTAAATTGTTAACCAGAAGAAACATGGGAATGACTGTAGGTTGAGTTTGAAGTCTGAAGTTTGAAGGCTTAGTTTGCTTGTTTTCAAAGTGACAGAAGGGAGCAAAAGGTTATACAAACTCTGGTGGGTACATACAAACAAAAGAGAAGCGAAAAGTCAAAAGTCAGTCATTTTTTTTGGTCTTTGTTTCTTTGCTGTGGGATATTGACCTGCTGCTAACTTACCTGCCAGGGTTTTGCCAGGAACAGTATTAGATCACATTTACTTCTGCCACTTGCCACTAGCCACACTGCCTTCACCGAGTCCAAGACCCTATCACCACTGGTTGGGGCTACTTGTAGCTGTACACATGATCTCTTAGAAATGTAACTGCCCTGTTTAAAGCCCTTCCCAGAGCCTTTAAAATAAGACCCAAAGACTTTCCAAATGTGCTAGGGCCTGGCATTATTTAAGTAACCCCCGGTTGCTGTTTGCTTGGCTTGCTAAACTTTTCTACACTGGCCTTACCTCTGTTCCTTCACCACTCCAAGCACACGCCCTCCTGCCTGGGACCTTCTTCACCTTTGTCCTGCTGTGCCAGCTCCTTCTCGTCTCCTAGGTGTCAGCCCAATCATCACCTCCTTTGCAAATCTTCCTTGACCCCTAGACCTCCCTTTCACAAAGTACCTTGAGTTTACACTTTTGATGAGTATCTTATGTCTACTGTAATACTAGGTCCCAATGAAGATGTACTTGCAATCATAACACATAGCATTGCGTTCCCAATGAAGATGTACTTGCAATCATAATACGTAGTATTGGGTTAAAAGCATTAGTTTGCTGTAGGTATGTTAGGAGTACTTTCCCCAAGTGATGGATCAGTGAATTAAAAAATGACTAAAGTAGGTAACATTAAATGATGGTTCAAATATATCTTAAACATTTTATATTTTCATTGAAAACACAAGTGTACCTGACACCTTTTGAGGTAGAGCAGAGGCTTTTTTTCTTTGAATATGGGGTCACCAGTAGAAGGTCTCTGGTGCATTTCCTGCATAAACTATGCTCTAGTGCAACATCTACAATCATCACTTTCCTTATTTTTGAAGTGGACCATATCTCGACATTTATTAATCAATCTGAATGTGTAAAACCTTTAGATTTTTTATGAGTTCCTCCTCAAGCTTTATAGTCAACTATATGAGTGGGTTGCCCTCCATGGATTTGATAGCAATTTTTTAAATGATTCATGTTTCAACTCCTTAAAAACATTTAATTTAGTTAAAAAACCAAACAAAAAAGAGCTTTGTTTCTTTTCACGTTCATTTCTCAGTTTAGATCATCTTTAATTAAATATAACTGTAAAAAAGTTGGAAAATGCCAAGAAATGACTCGTTGTAAGCACATATCTCATGTGGGGGGAACAGACATGGGCGGGCACACTAGCAAACACCTGCCAGCTGCATGTGGGCCCAGGTGGGCACCAGACTGTTTTAAAGGCAAGAGAGGGCCCATTGGCTAACTGGTGAGTTGGTTGAGTGGAAGCTGGTTGAGAACTTTTACTGTAAACCATTTACAGTAGACCACAGTTTTATAGCCCTGTGTGGCACTTTTTCATATCACTGGGTGCCTGAAAATATAGAAGTGGGTTGGATCTCTTTCAGTCTCTGAAAAGCCTGCCGTTCCCCCATCTAAAAAGCCCTTTCCCCATTCTCTCACTCTGTCTCATCATGTATGTAACATGCATCATCATGAAGTGATCTCATTTCATATTGTTTCCTTGAATATTTCCTGTAACCCCCCTGCCTGATTCCACTAGAACGTGAGCTCCATGATGGCCAAGACTCTGGCTGCACTGTGCCCCATGTGTCCCCAGCATCCTGGTGGGGCTGGATACACACAGAGCTCATAAGTAGCATTTGAATATATGAATCAAAATATGGAATGGCTCGGTTTACTGCAGCCTTTTTGCAGATACAAAAGATGATCTTTTAGAAAGCAGAAACAAGGGGTCTGGTGCATGAGATCTTTCTCTCAACGTGACTGTGCTTGCAGACCTTCATGTGGTGTCTTGTGAAAGACTCTGACCACTGTGTGGACTTCCCTTCAGTGTATCTTTCAGAGTGCAAGACTGGGAATGGAAAGAATTACAGAGGGACGATGTCCAAAACAAAAACCGGCATCACCTGTCAAAAATGGAGTTCCACTTCTCCCCACAGACCTAAGTAAGACTTTCCCTTTCATCTTTGTGTTCATCTACTGTACAGTTGTCCCTCTGTGTCTGCGGGGGATTGATTCCAGGACCCTTGTGGCTACCAAAATCCATGCTTCCCAAGTCCCTTATATAAAATGCTGCAGTATTTGCATATAACCTACATACATTCTCTTGTATAATACCTAATATAATGTAAATGCTATGTAATCATTGTTGTATTGTTTTTATTTGTATTATGTTTTATTGTCATATTGTTATTTTATCTCATCTTTTTCAAGTCTTTTCCATCCACAGTTGGTTGAATTTGTGGATGTGGAACCCATGGATACAGAGGGCCAACTGTATTTAGGATAATTTCATCACTTTTAATTCAAACCAGAATATGTGAATAAGCAGAAAGAAATCTTTTTGATGTCGATGTTCAATTATTTATAGCACCATAGTAGAACATGGTTACTTTCTATTTTTCCTTGGGTATGGAGGTTTCTCGAAGACCTAGGACATAGAAGAATGCCTAGTTAAAAAAAAAATCAATGAAACTATGAGTTTTAGGCCAAATCTGAGAAAAGACCAAAGATGACTATGTTTGGGACTGACGTAAACATGTCGAGTTAGAACTCTCATCACATGTTTGACTCAAATTGTGGAGCAAAAGAGTAAATAAAATATAAAAATGAAAATGAAGATACGTGAAATTCAAATCTCGCAACTTGCCTATTGTTTATTTTAGTGCATTTTTTGTACTTTTCCCAGTTTGGTGTTAGGTGGCATTAAGTTCTCAGTAATGATGCTTATCAAATAGGAAATTAGTGCCTGTTACTCACCTTTATCCATTCCCACAACACTCAAGAAATTGCCTTTGCTATATCCCTATGAGATGAGCAGATCGAATATTCCCCATGAGATAATGAAAACTGATTCAACCAAATGGCGAAGTCAGGGACTATCGAGGGCCATGGAGACACTCTGGGCCATTTTTACGAGGTAGTCTAGGCTCATCTTTATGAGGGAACTGAGGTCTTGGGGGGTGGGGTTACCCCAAATAGGTTCACAGAAGAACCAGAAATAAAATCTGCCTTTATAGACTGTAAGTCTTGTGACTTTCATATAAATGGTTGTCTCTATACAGCAACTCATCTCTAGAACTGAAATAAGCTTAACTCCCTCCTCCATCCCCCATTAATTCAAGCTGCATTTCAGAGAAAACTAGGATTTTGGAGTCAGACAGATCAACTTTGAATTCTTGATCTGCTTCTTCATAGCTATTTACGCTTAGGCACGTTTTGTTTTGTTTTGTTTTACGTTGCCACTCAGTCTTCTCTTCTGTAAAACAGGGATAATAACACCTTCCTCAAATGGTTTTTGTTATTAGGACGAAAAGAGAGAATGTGTAGAAAGATGTCAGTGGAATTCCTGGCACATAGTTCACATGGACAAAACGGTATTAACTACGAGAATTTTTACAGGGAGAAAGGTCACTGACAAAAGCAGGTGTTTGGAATGAATTAAGACCATGGCAGGCTTTTGAAGCCTTTATATTTCTCCTGACTGTGCAATAAAAATACCTTGACTCTCTATCTAAGCCTTGGCTGTCACAGTAGCAATGGTAATATTACCTACTGTACCAGAAGCAGCCTATCAATAGAGAAATTGAAAATCTGGCCACGCAAATGCTGCAGCACCCAGCTGAAATGCATTTGGATGACAATCTCAGATGGGAATCAAGAGTGTCTCCTTCTGCCTTGCTAATAGCAAGCTGATTTTTAGAACATAGTCTAAGTGCTTCTTTTCCATCCTCCCCAGATTCTCACCTGCTACACACCCTTCAGAGGGACTGGAGGAGAACTACTGCAGGAACCCAGACAACGATGGGCAGGGGCCCTGGTGCTACACTACTGATCCAGAACACAGATTTGACTACTGCGACATTCCCGAGTGTGAAGGTCAGGAGTGGCTCTAGAAAATGTTTTCATTTCTGCCCTTCACCCTGTAAAATAATTTGTTGCCAAGTCCCTTCCCACAAGGATATTATTAATAATTGAGTAACGTATTCACCTCTCGGAAAGGAGCTAAACTTTGTTCAGACCCCCAGAATTAACCTGAATTTTTTTTTTTTCTGAGACAGAGTTTTGCTCTTGTTGCCCAGGCTGGAGTGCAATGGTGCGATCTCGGCTCACCACAACCTCCGCCTCCAGGTTCAAGCGATTCTCTTACCTCAGCCTCCCAAGTAGCTGGGATTACAGGCATGTGCCACCAAGTCTGGCTAATTTTGTATTTTTAGTAGAGACAGGGCTTCTCCGTGTTGGTCAGGCTGGTCTTGAACTCTCGACCTCAGGTGATCTGCCTGCCTCAGCATCCCAAAATGCTGGGATTACAGGCGTGAGCCACCATGCCCAGTCAACCTGAATTATTTTTATTAAAATACTGTATCAACATGTACAAATATAAAACTAAATCTAAACTCTAAGTACAAACTTCTTATGCTTAAAACTCTTACACACTGTTAACCCCAAGACAGATTTGCAATTAAGTAGTTAAAATAAAACAACAAAATCAATAAAAATCAAATAAACAATACACATTTGATGCGGTAAACTTTGCTGTTTTGCTGAAGCTAAACAAGGAACCAGTTTTCAAATCAGCAATCCATTATTTTCATGGACTGACCAATTTAATAGTGCACCTCAAAAGTCAATGCTAAAAAATTTTTTAAAAATCCTACTGAAAAAACTGTCTTCATTTCACATTTCTGGCTACATTTGTTAGTGCAAAAGGAAATGAATAAAGGTGAGATTTGTGTGACAGTGTGGATGTGGTGCTGTGTGACAACTCAGTTCCAACATCACTTCCACCTATTTGAATCACGGGGGTCCTTTATTTGTACACCATGTTATAGGTACTTGCCCTTAAGTGCCACCAATGCATCACTTTTATATGAAGTCTGCCCCTGTTTTCCTTAGTACTCCATAAAATTTAAGTCACATATTACTCTGCCTCACCATGTTACTTCAATAATTCTGAATCAAAGTTTAAGTTTGCAAATAATTTTGCAAAAAAGAGCCAATCATGCTTCTCAACAATATAAAAAGAGAAGCGCTGTCACTTCAGGTAAATATTGTTCTCCATGAGGTCATGAGCATAAACAAAAACTCCAGACTAAAACCCTGAGAAGGTGCCAGCTCATTCAGCAGTCAACGGAATGATCAGAATAATTTCATACAAAGTTGTAAAGATCATTATTGAAATGAAAATGTCAAATATTGAAAACTCCTAATGGAGAATGTGGACTCCTGAGAATATATGCACCCCTGGCTCCCCACTGGCCTGCACATCCTGGTTTAAGGACATGGCATCATGGAAATTCTGCATTTGGTCACGACTACAATAGTTGAGGGGGTATTGACTAAAATATGTGAATGCTACGGTTTAAAAGGAAAATGACATTTGGATTATGTTAGAAAATCCTGAATCCTTATTGCCAATTTTATTGCCAAGTGCCTGTTGTGAATTACATCGGAATGAGGGGCAAGTCGCACTTAAGTGAGTAGGATTCTGTTTTTACTGTCTATTTTGCTTCATCCATTTCAGTTTTCTTCTTCCTCTCTGTCCTTCCTTCCCACTCTGTCCAGATGAATGTATGCATTGCAGTGGAGAAAATTATTATGGCAAAATTTCCAAGACCATGTCTGGACTGGAATGCCAGGCCTGGGACTCTCAGAGCCCACACGCTCACGGATACATTCCTTCCAAGTAAGTCTCACTGGGAAAAACATTCCACGTTTAAGTCTCTGCAGCTCTATCAGACATTTGCTGTTATTTAGATGTTTTAGCATTCCTCAAGAAGTGAACGCCTGATGTTTTTAATTTCAAAGCTAACATCCTCCCACAAGACTGCAAGTGAAATATGCATTCTTGCTGCTCAAAATGTGGTCCATGGGTCAGCAGCAGGGATGTTTTCTGAGAATTTGTTGGAAATCCAGAATGTCACACCCTCTGAATCTGATTTGCTTAATAACCAGATCCTCAGCTGATGCACACACACAATCAAACACTAATGTGGGTATGAATACATTAACATCTGTCTTGAGAAATACACACACACATGTTGCTGGTGTATTTCCCAAATATTTTTCTTTTCTCTTTACTCCTTGTCTTTCTTTTCCCTTCGTACCAATGAGATTCAAGTCTCCTAACCTTTGACCTATGAGCAGATATCATGGATTTGTGAATCCCTGATGTTTTGTGTGTATTTACATCAGTGCATTTTTCTGGAATGAGGATTCATAACTTCCATCAGATTCTCTAAGGGGACCATGAATTTAGAATGACAATAAGCTTCTTGCTCTAGAAAGTCATGATGGTTCCAAGAATAAGGTTGTGTGAGTATTCTATTTCACATTCATTGTGCTGGAAAACACCTCCCATTCCACAGTCGCTTCTGGTCTTTCTCTTCCTTCTATAATGACTACAGGGCCATACCAGGGCTTTCAAGAAAGCAGAAATGAGGTTAAGCCACAGATTCCACTGTGGAAAGCAGCTCTACTGAATTTGTACACCTCCCACTCCAAATCGCTAGCTTAAAACACAGCAGCTACCATTTTCCTTCAAAGGAGAAATACAGGAAAGGCCTAAGGGTCCAAAACTGCGTAAAGTCACTTCCAGGAAACCAGAAGGAGAAGAGGATTGCTTAAGCCACTGCTGGCTCCTCTTTCCATCCTAGTAAGCATTTGCAATCTCAGAGAGGGAATGAATAAGTGCAGAGGGCCACCAGGCATGGAGTGCATCCAACAGCCCTAGCCACTGGGCCCCACTGAGGAAGGATCCAGCCCATACTGCATGGTGAGATCCTTGCAGGAGCACAGCTTCTCCTCTTGGTTTTTCTAAGCTTCAAGGCTGGTGGGAGCAGAGCCTGGTAGATCAGAAGGACCATTCCTTTAAGCTATGAAGATGCCCATTTCTTGGCTCTATTAGGTACTAGATGAGTATCTTTAGTCAGGGAGCACTTTGCATTTTAAAGACTGCTATTATTTGTGGTTGAATAACTGGAGTTTGCTTACATCAGTTTTCCAGATAGCCAAAATGATAAAGTCACTGATTCTGTTGAGTGATTTTTACACATGTAAACTGTTAGCAAAACAGTGCTTGGCAGTTGGGCATGGTGGCACATGCCTGTAGTCCTAGTTACTTAAAGGGCAGAAGCGGGAGGATTGCTTGAGTTAGTTCAAGGAGTTCAAGGCAAGCCTGGGCAATAAGTGGGACCTTGTCTCTAAAAACAAAACAGAAAAAGAAAGTCCTTAGAATACGGGGCCAGCCTTGTTTCCTAGTTGCCGTCTCTGAACACAGCCTTCATCCAATTACCTCCTCCGTGCCCGACTGTGCCTAGCACACAGCAGGTGCTCAATGTTTGCTCTTGAAAAAGAGTCTCATCCATGAACGTAAATGTTCCATGCTACTAAAACATTTCTTGTCCATTCAGATTTCCAAACAAGAACCTGAAGAAGAATTACTGTCGTAACCCCGATGGGGAGCCACGGCCTTGGTGTTTCACCACCGACCCCAACAAGCGCTGGGAACTTTGTGACATCCCCCGCTGCAGTGAGTATGGTGCACACCCAGATTCCAGGATTCTGACCTGCCCTGTTCTTGAAATCAGAAGAAAACACGTGTCAGTGCCTGAGTGCAGCCCCTGAAAAGTGACCTACGAGTCCTATGGGATGTTATTGGTCTTTATTTTATTGCTGGTTTAAAACAGTTATGGTTATTGGTTACTGTAGGTGATTGATCAGAGTGTCCATTTATCATATTTTTCTTTCCTTGCATCTGAAACTTCCACCTCAGAAGTTCACTGAAATGTAGGCTTTGGGTGTTGTTCGTCCTATTCTACTTTTCTCTGTGCTAAAAGGAAATCAGACCCATGCTCTCTGACACATGAATTTCATTTTAACCAGAGTTCTAATAGTTGTTTTGTAACAAAGAGTGTCTTTGTTTACAATGTTCAGGTCTGTGGGTATCTAGTTTTTCCAACTTGGGGAGCAGAGGGTGAGGGGTGGGGGTGGGGAAGAGTTCAGGAGGAGAAGATGAAATGGCAGACCTAGTAGAAATGATGTGGAGTAAACAATTTTATCATATTTTCCTCTCTGAGAATTTGAAGCAAAGGATTACACACTAAGACAAAGACAGGCATGAAAGGTTAAAAAGGGTTCAGTGAGGGTTGGCCTCCCCTCCTTTCCTCTGACACGTGTCCTTCGAAAGCGGAAGTTCCTCAGGCATTCTCCCTTTGTGTGAATATCAATTTCTCTTTTTTTCAGTTTCTCTTTTTGTCATCTTCTTTTTTTCCTCAAGAATGTCTTGATTTCTGGATGCACACACTTTTCCTTGGAGGTGTTTTTTGCCTTCTTTCCATGGACTCTTTCCCTGTTGTTTGGCTTTTATGGAATGTTGAGTGCCATTCAGTCATGTCTACTCAGTGAATAATTTATTCTTCAGGAAATAGAGTGGACCTTTGGTGTATGTGAGAATTCAGGGTGGAAGGTGACATGTGTTGATACTTACCAGGTGGGAAGAACTGAGCAAAGAGAACATAGAAAGAAGCATCTACCCAAGTGTCTTTCCCTGAAGGAGTTCCTCATGAAAGGGTCTCACAGGCATAGATGCTACTAAATTTATTTCTTCTGAAAACATGAAACAATTTTCAAGTGCCAAATTCCAAGAGAGGCTGAGGAGAAGACAAGCAGGCCAGAGCACCCTGAAGCCATCCTCCTTAACATCCATCTGTGCATTCTCTATTTTAAAATTATTCGTTGTAGGGCTGGGCATGGTGGCTCAGGCCTGTAATCCCAGCACTTTGGGAGGCAGAGGCAGGCAGATCACGAGGTCAGGAGTTCAAGACCAGCTTGGCCAATATGGTGAAACCCCACCTCTACTAAAAATACAAAAAAATTAGCCAGGCATGGTGACACTCTCCTATAGTCTGAGCTACTTGGGAGTCTGAGGCAGGAGAAAGACTTGAACCTGGGAGGTGGAGTTTGCAGTGAGCTGAGATCATGCCACTGACTCCAGTCTGGGCAACAGAGTGAGAGTCTGTCTCAAAAAGAAAAAAATTATTCATTGTAATTTATTTTTCCCATTCAAGCAACACCTCCACCATCTTCTGGTCCCACCTACCAGTGTCTGAAGGGAACAGGTGAAAACTATCGTGGGGATGTGGCTGTTACCGTGTCTGGGCACACCTGTCAGCGCTGGAGTGCACAGACCCCTCACACACATAACAGGACACCAGAAAACTTTCCCTGCAAGTAAGTCCCCTCCAGTCTCATTCTGCTGCTATGGAATGTGAAATCCCATTGACTTTGCCTTAGTTTTAGTTACTATAGGAATGCAGGATAAAGTATTCTCGAAGAAAAACTGATCTAGTCATAAGTAAAGGAAATGAACTTTAGCACGTTTTTTCCCATAACAGTTGTTCTCAAAGTGTGGTTCCCCAGACTTTTTTTTTTTTTGGAAAGCTAAACTCACAACCACTTCTTTTTCAGAAATTTGGATGAAAACTACTGCCGCAATCCTGATGGAGAAAAGGCCCCATGGTGCTATACAACCGACAGCCAAGTGCGGTGGGAGTACTGTAAGATACCGTCCTGTGAGTCCTCCCCAGTATCCACGGAACCATTGGATCCCACAGGTAAGAAAGGGTATGAGAGCTTACCGAGGGCCCAAGTGCTCTCCTTATTTTTGTACACCAGTGGCGTCATCACAATATACAGTAGCTTTGTTAGTTTAATGCTATTGTGGTCAGAGAGCGTGCCCTATATGATTTCAGTTATTTTAGATTTGTTGAGGTTTGTCTTACGGTTCAGGATATAGTCATCTCGGTGAATGTTTCATGTGCTCTTGAAAAGAATGTGTCTTCTGTGGTTGTTGGGTGGGATGTTCCCTCAAGGTCATTTAGGTGAAGTTGGTTGCTGGTGTTCTTCTGTATCCTTACTGATTGTCTCCTCCTTCATTGACTACTGAGGATGAATGGTGATGTGTCCAACTTTAACTGTAAATTAGTCTATTTCTCTTTTAGATCGTAACTCTGTTTTCTATATTTTGAAGCTCTGTTGTTAGGCACATATTTATTTAGGATTGTTATGTCTTCTTGATGAAAGGATTCCTTTATCATTATGTAATGTTTCTTCTTATCTCTGGGAATATTCCTTCTTCTGAAGTTCTGAACTCTCTTTATGGTGATATAAATACAGTCTTACAGCTCTATTTTCACTAGTATTTGTATGATATATCTTTTAAATTTGTATCTCTTTTAAATTTATCTCAGCTTTTAAATTGAGATGTTCAAACCATTTGCATTAATGCAATTGTTAATAGAGTTGAATTTATATCTACCATCAAGTTAGTTATTTCTTTTTGTCCCGTTTAAACTTTGTTCCTTTTTTCATCTTTTTCTGCCTTCATTCAGATTGAGTTTATCTCCACTACTTACTTATTACATTAATTTTTAATGGTTTTAGTATTTTCTACAATGTAATATACATTTTTGACTTTTCACATTACACCTTCAAATGATATAATTCTACTTGACATACAAAAACCTTACATCATTGCAATTCTACTTCCACCCTCCCAAAATGCTACACTATCACTCTTTGTAATAGAAGCTTACTTCTACTATGTCATAGATCTCACAATACATTAACACTATTTTTGCCCTAATAGTTGTGTTTTAAAGTGATTAAGAATAAAACTATTTTAAATATTTTCTTTCTTTATTTATTTTACATTTCTGGTGCTTCTCATCTTTTGGGGTAGATCTCAATTTCCATCTGGTGTCAGATTCTTTCTGTGAAAAACAACCTTTAGCATTTTTTGTAGCACAGGTCTGCTACTGTTGAAGTCTTTCAGATTTTCAGTGTCTGAAAAAGTATTTTGCCTTCAGTTTTTAAAAGTAATTTTGCTGAACATAGATACTGAGTTGAGAGTTTCATTCCTTGCAACGCTTTAATGATGATGTTCCATTATCTTCTGTTTTAAATAGTTTGACTGGAAATCTGATCTTTGTTCTTATGTTTTCAATAGGTCATTTTTCTCTGACTACCTTTAAGATTTACTCATCTTTGTTATTCAACAGTTTGACTATGATGTGTTTATTATGAATTTCTTTGTGTTTAATCTGCTTGAGATATATTCTGAGTTCCTAGATTTATAAATTGTTGATTTTTTTCTCTTCTCTTTTTTTTTTTTTTTTTTTTTTTTTTT
>NW_012101588.1:362982-389602 GCF_000951045.1 Mandrillus leucophaeus | reverse complement strand
CCAGGCTGGAGTGCAGTGGCGCAATCTCGGCTCACTGCAACCTCCACCTCCCAGGTTCAAGTGATTCTCCTGCTTCAGCCTCCTGAGTAGCTGGGACTACAGGCATGTGCCACCAGGCCCAGCTAATTTTTGTATTTTTGGTAGAGACAGAGTTTTGCCATGTTGGCCGGGCTGGTCTCAAACTCTGACCTCAGACGATCCATCACCTTGGCCTCCCAAAGTGCTGACAGTACAGGTGTGAGCAACTGTGCCCAGCCTAGATTGTCAATTTTCATTGTCCTTGTAAAATTCATAGCCATTATATGTTCAAATGTTTCTTTTTTCACTTTTCTCTCTCTGTATTTTCCTTTTGGGACTCTAAGTACCCACATGTTAGAACATTCATGTTGTTTCATAAATCTTGTAAGCTTGTTCTCCTTTTCTTTTTCAGTAACTCTTTTTCTCTCTTTGTGTGTTGGTTTGGATAAGTTCTAGTAACTATTTCCAAGTTTATGGATTATTTTGTCAGTTGTGTCTAGTCATCTCCTCAGCCCACTGAGAGAATTCTTCATCTCTGATGTTGTGACTTTTTTTTCTAGCATTTTCATGTTACTCTTTTCTATAGTTTCTATCTCTTTGCTGAAAATCTTTACCTATCCATGCATATTGTCCACCATTACGACAAGATCGTTTAACATATTAACGTAGGTATCACACAATCCCAATCTGATAGCTTCCAGATGGCATCTTCTGTAAGTCTGACTTCTCTGGATTGCTTTATTATTCAACAGTGGCTTTTTCCCCCCTTGGGTTTTTGGTGTGTCTTGTAATTCTTTAATCAAACACCAGACATTATAAATAGAAGAACAGTAGAGGTTACAGTAAATATTATTTATACTTTGAAACGGACACCCTTCTCTTGCAAATATATGTTGTGGATAATTGAGTCAATGTAGTCACTAGTTTAACTGAATTTGGGATTTGGGATTGCTAGCTTTACCTTAAGTGCAAAACAGATATAAATTCCTCCAGTGATGTGCTGCTTCTATCTTTTGCTTAGAGTGGGGCCTGGGGTGCTGAAGAGTTTTCTCCAGATTTCAGCAGTCACTGCATGCCTGCACTACAGAGGAGATATCTTCATACACATAATCTAACCCCACTGACACTGGGCTGTTTCTTGTTACTGAGTGCTCACTTTTTGGTGGACATAGGAGAATACTTATCTCCCTGGCCTACCTCCCTCTTAGACCAGTTGAGCACAGCTTGGTTTTGAAAGCAGTGATTTTTCAGTGTTCTTTTGCCTCCTTCTGATGAAACTTGTACCTGTGGTGGGTTTGGAAAGAAAGAGTAGTAGGCTTCTGTTTCATTGCAATGCAGGATGTTGGGCACAAGAGGATTCCCTATAACTTCTCCAAGGGAATAAGATATTTGGCTCCACCACTCTCTGAGAAGCTGTGGATCTTTGCCTGCAGTCCTAGATGCAGGGCCATCTCCTGCCCTATCACCCAGAAGCTTTGGTCTTTGGCTTTGTTTGGGGAAGGATCTAGAGAAATGTGCAAAGGTATCATGTCTGCCCCCGACTGACAGCCACTCACCATTCACAGTCTGCACTGCCTAATGCATCCTCCTCTCATCTGCCCTCGTGTTCTCATGAACACTCAGTAGAGATCCATAAAAAAGAGCTTGCACATAAGTGCAGTTTCCAATTTTAAGTACTCTATCTGTTCTTTCCCACCCAGGTTTTAAATGAAATATTACTAAGAACTTATTAATGTTCTAAAATGCTATAAATCTATTTTTTATGTTAATCTGTCTGCTAATACAGAAAAGAGAACAGTCATAATTCTCAGAGGCTACTGTACTGTTTTTGTCATAAATTGCTTCACGCTTCTTTTTTTCTCAGTAATTGTTAAGCTTGATTTCTTTTATTTTAATTTCAGCACCACCTGAGCTTACCCCTGTGGTCCAGGAGTGCTACCATGGTGATGGGCAGAGCTACCGAGGCACATCCTCCATCACTGTCACAGGAAAGAAGTGTCAGTCTTGGTCATCTATGACACCACACTGGCATCAGAGGACCCCAGAAAACTACCCAAATGCGTATGTCTTTGATTTTTACTGTAAGAGGGGCTTCAGCCAAATGAAATTTCTGTTAAAAGAGCCATGCTTCATGCTTCAAGCCAACTTCCTAGGACCAAATTTCTCTTAGAGCCAGAATGTGTAGAAAAATGTCTCAAGAACCTTGCTTTTGAAGAAAGGGCCTGAGAGAAGAGAAATTTTAGGCTGGCTATATTTCCTGAGTAGTTTTATGGAAGCAGGAGGATATCTGCAGGTGATGAGGTCACATTAATTGAAAACTCAGGAGTGCATATGAGCAAATGCTTAGAAACAGTACCATTCCACAATGCCCACTAAATATCAGTGCAATATTTCTACCATAGAAATCTATCATTTTAACCTCCAACCCCTGAAATGAAGGTTGAATTTGCTATTTTTGTCTTGGGTCACAAGTATGTATACTTTATATACTTTATATAAGTATGAATATATGTACACATATACATGTATACATATGTGTGCATATACACACATATATGTATATCATATACTTGTATATACTTGTATATGTATACTTGTATATACTTATGATATACTTGTATATCATATATGTGTGTATATATGTACACATATATGTGTGCATATTAGAATATATATAGCATAAAAATATATATATACACACACTGATCTGTATAAACACAGTGGGTCCTGAGCACCCAGTGGTCTGAAAGGATATGGGTTGCTGGGAGATGAAGAACAAAAGCAGGATACACAGATGCTGAAAAGCAAAAGAGGCTGTTAGATGAACAGAAAACCAGGTCTAACAAGGACAGCCTTTCTTCCATAAATGAGTATACAATATATCAAAAAAACTGTTTTTACATATTGGAGAACAGATAAACTGAGATAATTTAGAAAGGGAATCAAATGAAATCAACCCCATAATACCCTCAGCTTTGTTCCTGGAGACCCCTCCTGGGCTGAAGAACAAGGAGATGAAGCCCAAGCCGACCACCGCAGTCTTGCTGAACTGAGGAGGGAGACTGGAGTTTGGGATTACTAAAACAACTGAGATTTTCTAAGCTAAGTAATAACATGAAAGGATTTGTGGAGGAAAGGAGCTCCAGGAATGTCCATAGAAAAGTCCTCAAGTCTTTGGCTACATAGAAAGCTGCATATGCACAGGGAGAGGTTCCAGAGAGAAAGTAGGATAAAGAACAGCTGCTGGGGAAAGAAAAACCGCAGGGGAACAGTGAGTTCAATGGAGATGCCAGAGCTCACAGAGCACTGGGGATATCTGAGTTCTGACCAGTCAGAGGACAGACCTCGCTGAATATCTTGGGCATTCGGTAGTCACCACATAAAGCCATAGTTTGGAAGTAGGATTAGGTGTATTCCTATAATAAAGTCCACTCCAGAAAGAGTATAGTAAAGCTGAAAAGCAAGTCTAAAAAAATCAGCATGATCTCCAAGTAAGTTAATTGATTGCCAGAAGAAAATTCAACCCTCTTTAGAGGCAAACAACAAAATCAAGTTGCTCAGTTATGTGGCATCCACAATGTGTGACCTAAATTTATAACTTTACCAGACAGTGTGGTCCATAACCAGGAGAAAAAGCACTCAATACAAACAGACCCAGAAATGAAGACATTGGCAAGAAGATTTGAAATATACATATCATAATTGTGTTCAAGGATTTAAAGAAAACATGAACATGCAAGAAACAAATGGATAATATCAACAGAGGAAAATTATAAAATAGCCAAAAGGAAATTGAATAACTAAAAAATGTACATGTTTAGTGAAAAATTTACTGGATAGACTTACCATCAGGTTAGACATTACAGAAGAAAAAGTTAACTAGAAAATAATTCAATAGAAGTGATACAAACTGCAGTACACACATACAAAGATTGAAAAAATAAAGAAACAGAGCTTCAAGAGTACCTGTGAAAATATCAAAAATATCAAAAGATTTCATATATGTGTAAAGCAAGTCACAAGAGAGAAAAGAGATATTAGGACAGAAAAAACACTTGAAGCAACAAGAAAAATCTTATTAGAAGCCAGAAAAAGAACACATATGTTTACACAGAAGAATAGTGGTAAAAATGACTGATGCCTTCTCGTCAGAAACTATGCTGGTCAGAAGCAATCAGATAACAACTTTAAAGTGATAGAAAAAAAAATAAAAAGGATTAACATAGAATGTTATATTCAGCAAAAATATCCCTTGAAAATGAATGTTATATAAATACATATTCTGCCTCCCCCCAGCAAAAAAAAAAAAAAAAACACTAAGAGAATATTTCATTACTAGGCTTATATAATAAAAGATGTTCTAGCAATCTATTTTGGTAGAAGAAAAGTAGTGCCTGATGGGAACTTTATACTAAGCAATGAAGAACCCTGGAAATGGCAAATGTAAAATATTTATATTTAATCCCTTAATTTATTTAAAAGATAATTGATGGGAGGCCGATTTGGGCAGATCATGAGGTCAGGAGTTCAAGACCAGCCTGACCAACATGGTAAAACCCCATCTCTACTAAAAATAAAAAATTAGCTGGGCATGGTGGTGCATGCCTGTAATCCCAGCTACTCAGGAGGCTGAGGCAGAAGAATCGCTTGAACCCAGGAGGCAGATGTTGCAGTGAGCTGAGATCGTGCCATTGCACTCCAGCCTGGGCGACAGAGCGAGACTCAAAACAAACAAACAAACAAAAAGATAATAATAGACTACTTAAAGTAAAATGATAGCAATGTATTGCTATTTTAACGTATGTAAAAGTAAAAAAATTTTAAATAGTCACATAAATAATGTAGGAGATAAATGGAAGTCTACTGTTCTAAGTTTATTACATTATCCATGAAGTTATATAATATAAACAAATGGTAGAAGGTGGTAAGTTAAAAAGGGTTATTGTAAATCCTAGAGCAACTAAAAAAATTTAAACTTAGAGGAATAGATAATAATAAGAATATTCCATTTATCCAAAAGGACAGAAAGAAAGAAAAAAGAATGAAGAAGATATGGCAAAGAGAGAAAATACATAGCATTATGGTAGACTTAAACTGAACTGAAAGTATATTTAATATACTCCTAACTATATGAAATATAAAGGCATTAAACATTGCACATAAAAGGCAGAGATTGTTAAGCGGAATAAAATTCAAAGCCCAATTATGTTCTTTTTACCATACATGCTCTTTAATTGTAAAGAGCTAGCTCAAAAAACAGTGTGGAAAATGATGTATCATGAAAATAAGAATCAGAAGAAAGCTGGAGTGGAATGTTAATCCCAAAGTAATCTACAAGAAATAATACCAAGATGAAAAAGTTATTTCTTAAGTAAAAAAAGGTTTATTCCTTAAGACTTATGGGTTGTACTGTCATAGGAACCCTTCTGATATATGAAGCAAAAACTGGCAGCACTAAAGAGATGAACAGATAAGCCCACAATTAGAGTTGGAGATATCCTAATGTCTCTCTCCGTATGATTATACATCTTCTCAAACAAAATATAATAGAAAAAATACACAAAAAATCAGAAAGAATATATATGTTTTAAAGGAAATTGTCAACCTATTTAACACTACGCCAAACTGCAGAATACACGTTCAAGTATGCATGGAGGATTCACCAACATATACCATATGTGTGGCCTTATAGCAAGTCTCAATAGTTTTAAAAGAATTAAAATGATAGAGTCTGTTTTCTGAGCAAAACAGAATTACATGAGATATAAATAACAAAAAAAATGGGAAATTATCAAATATTTGAAAATGAAACCACACATTTCCAAATACTTCATAATTCAAAGAAGAAATCACCAAGGAATTTAGAAAAGTTTTGAACTGAATAATAGTAGAAATACAATATATCAAACCTTGCATGATGCAGCAAATGTTTTTAGGGTTTTATAACTTTAAATGCTTTGAGTAGAAAATAGGAACATGTAAAAATCAATGACTTAAGGTAGCATTTCTCAAAGTATGGTCTGGAGAAACCTGCAGAAGTCTCTTGAGATCCCTTCAGAAACAGTCTATGAGGTTAAAACACTTTAAAATTTAAAGAAAAAAAGATTTTATTTACCATTTCACTTTCATTTCCTGATAAGTGTACAGTAGAGTTTCCCAGAGGCTACATAATGTTTGATCACATTATCTCTCTGATGGCTAATAAAATGTGTGATTGTCTATTATGTTTAAAAGCATTTTTAGTTTCGGATGCAATAAATGTTCATAGTATATATTACGAAATGAAAGCTCTTTAGAATTCCCAATACTTTTTAAGAGTTAAAGGGGTCCTAAGACCAAAATTTTGAGAACTGTTGATTTAAGAAAATTAAAAAATCTAGAAAAGCAGAAGCAAGTGAGATCCAAGGTAAGTGGAAGAAGAGAAAGAATGAAAATCAGTGAAATCCAGTGTATACGAATATAGACAAACAATTGAGTAAATCCGTGAAACAGAAAGTTGGTTCTTTTCAAAGGTCCATGTGATTGATAAAACTCTGCCTAAACTGATGACAAACAAAGGAGGGAGCACCACCATCAACATCAGGAGTGAAAAAGGGGAAGAGTCATTGCTATAGGATCCTTTACATATTAAAGCTAATAAACAAATATCGAGAGCAACTTTATGTTGACAAATTCAATAACCTAGATAATATGGACTAATTCTTAGAAAAACAAATAAGCAAATTGGACACTGAATAAACTGAATTTCTAACCAACCTGATATCTATTAAAGGCAACATGTGTATATAATCTTTAACAGGTTAATATATATTAATAAATCAATAAACTTCCCACAGAAAACACTCTAAGCCCAGATGGCATCATTAGAAATTTTATTATTTAAAAAAATCCAATTCTTCACAATCTCTTACAGAAAATAGAGGAGAAGGGAACACTTCTCAACTCAATTTGTGAGAAAAAAAAACTAGTTGTAAAAAAGTAGACAAGGATATTGTGAGAAACTATAGCACATTATGTGTTGTGAACATAAACATAAAAAGATGTAACAAAATTTTAATCATTAACATGATGAACATCCCAAACAAGTGACGCTTCTCTTCAAGAATCCAAGGCTGGCTTAACATGTACAAAACAATCCATGTAATCCAACACGTTAACAGAATAAAAGTGATAAATCATATGATTATGTCAATAGATGCAGAAGAAAAATGTGGCAAAATTTAACACTCATCCATGATAAAATGTCTCAACAAACTATGAATAGACTGGAACTTCTTTAACTTGATCAAGGGCATCTACAAAAGACCTCTAGATAACATCAACTTAATGGCAAAAGATGAATGTTTTCTCTCTAAGATTGGGAATAAGAAAAATATGTTTGCTCTCGATACTTCTAATCAGCATTTTACTACATTGGTCACAACCATTGCCGTAAGACCTGAAAACAAAACAAAAAGAGAGAAAAAAAGGAAGGAAAGAAAGGGCCTAAAGTTTGGAAAGGAAGAAGTAAAACAGCCTATATTCACGGAAAGCTTAATTAATGAATGCAGAGAGTCCTGAAGACTAATAATTAAATTTTGCAAGATTGGAGAACACATAAGTATATACATGGTCAATATATTAAAAGTAGTTGTATTTTTATACATTGCCAATAATCAACTGGAAAATAAAAATGACAGAGCAATATCACTGACAATAGTATCAAAACCACAAAATATTTAGTGATACATTTAACATAATATGCACAAGAACTATATACTGCATACTAAAAAATATTGTTAAGGAAGAAATCAAAAGATCTAAATAAAGATATATCATGCTTATATATTAAAAGAGTCAATATCACTTCTCACCAAATTCATCTTTGAATTCAGCCCATTCCCAATTGTTAAGGAAGAAATTAAAAGATCTAAATAAAGATATATCATGCTTATATGTTAAGAGAGTCAATATCACTTCTCACCAAATTGATCTTTGGATTCAGCCCATACCCAGGAAGATTCTCAGCAGTCTTTTTTTTTTTTTTTAATGTGACAACGTATATGCTAGAATCACCAGGACAATATTTAAAGAGAAGAAAAAAGTTGGAGGACTTACTTACCCAAAGGTAAAGACTTATAAAGGCACAGTAAACAAGATATGTGGTACTGGAAAAAAAAAGTATACAGATATAGAAATGGATGGTCCAACAACAGATCCACATATACATGATAAATTTAGTTTCTGTGTAGGTGACAAGGCAATTCAATAGGGAAAAACATCTTTTCCAAAATCATTGTGAAACAACTGGATATCCATCTAGAAAACAAAAATAAAAACAAATTTTGACTTCTACTTTCCACCCCAAATTAATGTGCAAAAGCTGCTAGATCTAAATGTAAGAGCTAAAACTTAAGCTGAAATAAAACAATTCCAGGAAAATATATAATATTTTCACAAACTTGAGGCAGGCAAAATTTTTTTCAGGCAGGACCCGGAAAACACTAGAGCTAAAAGAAAATAAATTGTAATTTGGGCTTTCATAAAATGAAAATTATGTTCATTAAAAGTCATTGTTAAAAAATTAATAGGTAAGTAGCAGACTGGAAGAAAATCCTCTCCATCCATATATCTGACAAATGATTTGTACCTAGAGTATAAACGTTTCTCCCACTCAGAGGACAAACAACCTAATTAAAATGGGCAACAGAATTGAATAGGAAATTTCCCTGGGGATGATGGACAGATGGACAATAAGCATCCGAAAAAATGCTCAACATCTTAGCCATCAAAGAAATAAGAATTATAACCATCACGAGATGTCACCAACACTTAATGCGCATGGGTATCATTAAGAAGACACAACAATAAGTGCTGTCACTGATGTGGAGTGAGAATGAGCAGCTCTCTCACATGCTGGTTAAAGTACAAAATGGTACAACCACTTTGGAAATCAGTCTGCTGGTTTTTTGTAAAGTTAAATAAATATGAGTCTACCCCACAAAACTGCAATTCTATTCCTGAATATTTACCCCATGGAAATGAAAACAGAAGTCCACAAAGAGATCTACAAGAATATTCACAGCAGCTCTAGTTCTTATAACCCCACACTGTAAACAACTACAATGTCAATCAATGAGAAAATGAATCAATAATTTGTGATCTATTCATATAATGGAATATTATTAAGCAATTAAAATGAAGAAGTGACTGACCCTCTCAAATAGGATGGATGGAACTCAAAAATATTGTATTAAGGAAAGAAGGCAGATACAAAATTGTATATTCTGTGTCAGTCCATTTATATCAGGTTTGAGGAGAGGCAAAACGAATTTTTGGTGAAAGAAACCAATAGTATTTCCCTCTGGCAGTTGAAAGAGGGTAGCAGGAATTGAATGAGCCTTGACATAGGGTGTTTCTAGAGTACTGGAAGTGTTCTGTATCATATGGGAGTGTGGGTTACACAAGTATAGGTGATCATCAAAACTCACCAAACGACATTTAAGATCCGTGCATTTCCACATATGTTTATTGTGGCACTATTCACAATAGCAAAGACTTGGAATCAACCCAAATGTCCATCAATGACAGACTGAATTAAGAAGATATGGCACATATACACCACGGAATACTATGCAGCCGTAAAAAAGGATGAGTTCATGTCCTTTGTAGGGACATGGATGCAGCTGGAAACCATCATTCTCAGCAAACTATCACAAGAACAGAAAGCCAAACACCACATGTTCTCACTCATAGGTGGAAATTGAACAATGAGAACACTCGGACAAAGGAAGGGGAACATCACACACCGGGGCCTGTTGTGGAGTGGGGGGAGGGGAGAGGGATAGCATTAGGAGATATACCTAATGTAAATAACGAGTTAATGGGTGCAGCACACCAACATGGCACATATATACATATGTAACAAACCTGCACTTTGTGCACATGTACCCTAGAACATAAAGTATAATAATAATAATAATAATAATCTGTGCATTTCACACTATGTAAAAGTATACTTCAATTGAAAAGAGTGGAAATCTGTTTCAAGTGCTCAGCCTTTTAACACATTCAGTTGCTTGGACTACGAGCTTCCTCAAATGGGGTGTCTGGGCTTGAGACTAGATCACATGTGCAGAGTCTCTAGAGAGACAATGTTACATTCCCATGGTACATAATACATTTCCCGTTTTCTCAGACAGTCACAGGTCATGAATGTGAGGATACTGAGAGGCTGGAGCAACATTCTTGGGAGGCATGAAGGGGAGCACATCCTCCAAGATCCTCCCAGCCCGGGGTCCTCGCCTGCTTTGCCTCTTACTCCCTTGTTTTCGGACTCCTCCGTAGCTGCCCAACCTCTTCAGATCCCATAGTCTACCCAGCAGTCTCCCTTTATGTCTTGAGTCCCACTGTTCTGTCAACTCATCACCCATTCCCTCAGACCTGGAGTGACTGTGGCCAGCAGAGGATGGACTGAGAGCAGGAGAGGATGTCCTGCCCAGGAACCCACCCTAAAGAAATGGCATCCTGCCTGGGAGCTAGTTTCCCAGGGCGGCTTTGATAAGTCTTGCAGAAACAAACCCACTTGACACACCTGACACGGTATTGACAGTAACACTATTTTCATGGTTGTTTTTCATAGTAAAAGTAGAGCCCTTTAGTTACACTAAGAGTACTTAGAGTAAGGTGACTGGCCCGGGAGTGGTACCATCTTGGATGTCATTTCCTCCTTGGAGAAATATATTTTAGTTCCAATGCACATGTCACAATATAGTCCTACAGAGAGAAATACAGAGAGCTAAACAGTTAGAGATACATTTTTATGTGCATAAAAATATAAAATATACACTTTAAAATCTGTACCTGTTATTCCTGAGAAATGTATTTGGCAGAAGGTGGGAGGAGGATATTCTGATCCTGTTATTTACAGATTTACGTATGATCTGAGTTTTTAATATAGAGCATATCCTACTTTTGATTTTTTAAATAAAAATTAAAATCTGCCTTTGAAATGTACACAGTTGTTCAGAAGTTGAGGACCATTTGTGCTTGGTACAACATTATTGCACCTATTTCAGAGCCACTTGTTAACACTTTGTTAGAACAAAACGTAGAGGGTCCTGGGTGCCCCTGAATATTCTCCCACCTCTTGTGACCTCTATTGTTTTGGAATTTCCAGTGGCCTGACAATGAACTACTGCAGGAATCCAGATGCCGATAAAGGTCCCTGGTGTTTTACCACGGACCCCAGCGTCAGGTGGGAGTACTGCAACCTGAAAAAATGCTCAGGAACAGAAGGGAGTGTTGCAGCACCTCCGCCTGTTGCCCAACTTCCAGATGCAGAGACTCCTTCCGAGGAAGGTAAGAAATCTGTGGCTAGACATCTACACACTTGGACGCTGGGATGAAAAACCATGGAAAATCCCACTGATGCAGAAGCCTTCCATGCTACATGGGAAATCAAATGTTTTTAGAGGGTCTGGCCATGTGGAAGGAAGCCTCAGTGCACTCTCTCGAGGAGGCAGAGGTGTGACTTTTGGCACAACGTGAGTGGGCTGTGCCTTTAGGACAGGTGCAAACCCTCCAGGGTGCTCAACTTAACCACTCACCTTGTTCTAAAATGGGTTATCTCAGTGTCCCAGTCCAAATTCCTATTCTATTATGCTGCCATATGTGTGATTCTTTCCAAGCCAATAAGCATCTCCAGTAATTTCTTAAGGTGGGCAGTGTTCATTGCAGTCTTCAGCACTGCAGTTTCTGAGGAATGTGGCCCCGGATTCTGTCATCCTAGAGAAATCTGACATGACTGTATTGATTCCATATCATCCTGGGTCTATGCGGCTGTTCATAAGCATCCATTTTTTCCCCCTGTACAGACTGTATGTTTGGGAATGGGAAAAGATACCGAGGCAAGAAGGCAACCACTGTTACTGGGACACCATGCCAGGAATGGGCTGCCCAGGAGCCCCACAGCCACCTCATTTTCACTCCAGAGACATATCCACGGGCAGGTCTGGAAAAAAACGTAAGCCACTTTCACTTGGACTCTTTTGCCTCTTGCTCACCAATCTTTGCAAACAGAATTGGTTCTGCATTACAGAAAATCTGCCTGGACTGCTCTTTTTTGTAAGCTGGGAGAGGGGGCAGAAGAAAATATTGGAAAGGCATCGGGGGCTAAGATAGAATATAATAGGCCTTAGTATGGAAAGTACAAGCAGCACAGGCCAGGAAACCTCCACGCATGTGAGGGTTCTCAGGCCTCTTCCCTTTAGTGACATTTCTTTAAAGTTTCCATTATTGGGCACTGTTTCTAGTTTCTAGTGTTTGTATGCTAGGCTCCGGTAATCAAAGTTGCCCTTTATGAAGTTTAAGTCAGATTTTTCTAGAAAAGATTTGGATGGGCCATCAGGTCACCATGGGACTTCCCTTAGCCTCGTGCATTCCCTGCGATGGTTTACTTTGGGGCCTGTGTAGAGGGAAGACTGAGATATAAGGAAAACCAAAGTGTCTGTGTTCCCCCACTGTCACACCCATGCAACATAACACTTCTCACACCAGATGGGTGTGATTTCTCCTCACGCCCCAAACAAGTCTCCAGCAGATACCAGCTGGGTGTCCTACAATGTAACTCAGTCCTGACACTGTATCTGGAGACAGTGTCAGATCCCGTAAGTTAAGGCTCAGTCCCACAGGACTGCCCCACTGCAGATGCCAGTCCCAAGTTCCAGGCTGTGACCTGTACTTCTGCCCAACTGGATAAAAATCTGTTTTTCTACATGACCCTCCTTGGGTTTGATTACTTTGCTGGAGTGGCTCAGAGAACTCAGGGGAACATGTTACTTTTTTTTACCCATTTATTATAAAAGATATTACAAAGGATCCCAGTGAACAGCCGGACAGAAGAGATGCACGGGGCAAGGCATGTGAGAAGGGGCTCAGAGCTTCCATGCCCTCTTCAGTGCACAAGCCCCTGGTACTCCAAGTGTTCAGCAACCCAGAAGCTCTCCAAGTGCAGTCTTGCTGGGATTTTATGGAGGCTTCATTACAGAGGCACAGTTGAATACATCATTGGCCATTGGAGACCAGCTCACCTTCAGCTCCTCTTCCCTCCCTGGAGGATGGACGTAGGGGGCTGAACAGTTCCAACCCTCCGATCACATGGTTGGTTCCCTTGGCAACCAGCCCCATCCTAAGGCTATCCAGGAACCCACCAAGAGTTGCTTCATTTGAACAAAAGATGTTCCCTTCACTCAGGAACTCCCAAGGGATTTAGGAGCTCTGTGTCAGGAACTGGGAGGGCAGAGACCAAATACACATTTCTTATTCTATCACAGTATCATATGAAGGGAAGGACAACACTGCCTTTCTGTGTCTTGCCCCATAGAGGGTGCACAATGCATGGAAATAAATGTTTCTGAATCAACAGCAAACAGGCTTCATCAGGCAGGAGAGCACAGTGCCCTCCAGGGACAATGCACATCAATGATGTCCCACTGTCCTTCGGCTCTAAGACCTCCACTGGGTCAGGCTCCTGAAGGGGAGACCCAGCCCCCAAAGACCCCTCAGGGTCACCACTCCCTGTCCAGGGGTGTGGCCTCATGACTCCTTTTGAACAGGGGCACAGGACGGACGGCTTTAGAGCATTCAAAAAATAACTTTGCCAAAAAAATACAATAACAATAATAATAATAATAGGAAGGAAGAAGAGGCCAGACGTGGTGGTTCACACCTGTAATCCCTACACTTTGGGAGGCTGAGGCAAGTGTAACACCTGAGGTCAGGAGTTCGAGACTAGCCTGGCCAAAATGATGAAACCTCGTCTCTACTAAATATACACACACACACAAAAATTAGCCAGCCATGGTGGTGCGCACTTGCAGTTACAGCTACTCAGGAGGCTGAAGCAGAAGAATCGCTTGAACCCAGGAGGTGGAGGTTGCAGTGAGCTGAGATTGTGCCACTGAGCACTCCAGCCTGGATGACAAGAGCGAGACTCCATCTCAAAAAAAAAAAGAAAAGAAAAGAAAAAGAAAAAAGGAAGGAAGGGAAAAGAAACACTCCCTTATGTCTTCTAAGGATAGACATGAAATGTACGAGCCTCAGAACACCTTCTCCCTCTCCTGCCCCATGTGAGCTGGAGCTTACATGCCTTCTTGTTTTCAGTACTGCCGTAACCCTGATGGTGATGCAGGTGGTCCCTGGTGCTACACGACAAATCCAAGAAAACTTTACGACTACTGTGATGTCCCTCAGTGTGGTAGGTTGCCTTCTTTTTGGTAAGGAAACTGCTTCCTTAACATGGATTTGCAACAAAAAAGGAAAAGGGCTTCTGAGCGGAGTGGTTCTCGGGAGGAGATGGCTGCCCTCTCTACCAGACCCCACTCTTCAGCACGGGTATCTTGAACCTGCCCTACTACTGCCCACGTTTGTTAGTGGAACACCTGCCCATCACCCCAGACACACATAAATAAAATAAATGTAAAATTCCCAAAGAGCAAGCTTAGAGGTAATTAGTCAGCCTCAGGATGGTCCCACTGAGTGCTGCCATGTCTAGCGTGGGATGCATGAAACATTTAGAGTCATTCGGATGAAAAAGTTTCCCCTTCCGGCCGGGCGCGGTGGCTCACGCCTGTAATCCCAGCACTTTGGGAGGCCGAGGTGGGCGGATCATGAGGTCAGGAGATCAAGACCATCCTGGCTAACACAGTGAAACCCCGTCTCTACCAAAAATACAAAAAATTAGCCAGGTGTAGTGGCGGGTGCCTGTAGTTCCAGCTACTCGGGAGGCTGAGGCAGGAGAATGGCCTGAACTCAGGAGGCAGAGCTTGCAGTGAGCCGAGATCGCACCAGTGCACTCCAGCCTGGGCCACAGAGTGAGATTCTGTCTCAAAAAAAAAAAAAAAAAAAAGTACCCCTTCCACGGAGAAGTAAGAAAGAAAATACAAACAGCAGGAAACAGGTAAGCATGTAATGCGCATTGTAAACCTCAGATGGCCATCCTAGGAATTAGTGAAAGGTAGTGCAGCTCTTTAGCCCCAGATGGCCTTTCTCATAAGTTTACTACTCACAGGTCACATTAGTGACATAGCTTACAGACTGCTTGTTAGGCTCCTTCCTCACTGTTCTGAGACTTTTGTTGGGAGTATGAGGCTTGGATCAGGGGAAAGGGAGTTGACATTAGTTCTTAAACAATTAGAATAACAAATCCATGGGTATTTCTGAAAAAAAAAAAAAAAAAAAGGAAGCTACTTGGAATTGTCCCATATTTAACATTCTGCTGACCAATTTGTCCTAGTTACAGAAAGCCACCCTGGACTTCTCCTATGCATAACTCGGTTGCTTGTGGTTGGGTCTGCCATGTGGAGGGACCTTGAGCTGGGGGAAGGAGCTTGGCCTCCAACTCCACTGAAGACCAGCATCCCAAGATTGCCTGGGGAGGTGGTACAGGGCAGTGATGAAGACCATGAGAGCCACACTGCCCATCATCACATTTGGGCCACTCCTAGGAAGAGCAAGAGGGAGGAAGGAGGGGTTAGGATGATAGGAAAGACTCTACTTGGCCAGTATTATTGTAATGTGGCATAGTGTTCTCTGGATTTAGTGTGAGTTAATAGCTGACTTTTTCCTCGAGTGGGTGCTTTTGTCTGTTCTGCAGAAGCATCTTGGTGGCACCTCTATCTCAAAGTCCCTCCATGTGGTCAGTTCCAGTTCTCCACTTCTGGCCCCATCTGGTACATGCCACTGCCTCTCACTGCCCGGGCTCTCTATCCTTGACAGGCTGCCTTGAAGTTGAGCCCAGACTGACTTTCTTGCCTCAGACCCCACTACCGTGCCTGGGACTCATGTACCTTTGACTCCCATGGAAGGGAAGTGCTGTAGCTTCCCCGGTGCAATTCTGGTGTCCTCACCCACACTGAGGATGTACAAGAATCAGGTTCTTAGAGACTGGAGAAAGAAGGAAGAATGGGAACAATAAAGGACGAGTTGATGGGTGCTGACAAGTTGATGGGTGCAGCACACCAACATGGCACAAGTATACATATGTAACAAACCTGCACGTTATGCACATGTACCCTAGAACTTAAAGTATAATAATAATTTTAAAAAAAAAAGAATGGGAACAAGATTTTTCCCAAAGGACTGTGAGGTCCCCCACCTTACCTTGATGTGAGACAAGTGAGGTTAACCCCAAGCCTGGTGAGAAGGGTTCCCACCAGACACTTGGAAATCCTGAGGACTGTTTCACACAGAAGGATGTGGTTTATTCAGACATGACTCATACTTGAGAAAGCTAGAACCTCCGGTGGTGAATGATTTTAATAACTATTTCCTTTCCACCAACATATACAGTACAAATAATAAATAAGTAAAAATAAATAGAAACGTTCAGTTTTGTTTTGAATAGTAGGAGCAGGGTACCATTATTTCTGTAGTTACTCTTTTAGTACAATGATGCATGTCTACTGTATGTAAGGCATACTAGCAGAAATTGAGCTCAGCACTAGAGAAGACGATTGCATTCTACGCCTTGTTTCTTTTTTTAAAAAGTCTTCCACAGACAGATTCTCAGAACAGCCCATGGCAAATGTAGTTATTTGGAAAATCCAGGTTCCAGATTCACTAGAGCATAGAATCTCTGGTTGGTTGGGAAGGAATTTCCTCTTACAGTTGTTATTAATAATTTATGAATAATTATTAATAATATTAACATTTATATTTCTGAAGACCTTGAAGGGCTGGAGACAACAGAGAAGCATTTTTGAACACCCTCTGTAGCCCCTGCACTGTTGTAGGCATTGGTGGGTGATACCAAAGATGGGACACTGTCCCTACCTCCAGAGACCTTGTGGGCTGGCTGCAGAGAGAAGGCAGGGAAGAGGAAAAGAAGAATAAAGGCACATGTGTTTAAGTCACCCCCACGGCCGTCAGTTAGTCATGGGAGGCTCCCCAGAGGAGCTGTCCTGAAGCTGGCTGAGAGAAGGCAACATTTCAACTTAGGACAGTAATCCTTGCTACATATAATCACATACACACATGCACACACATGCACACACAGAGACTCACATGGAAAAAGAAAACTTTCTGCCTTTCAGCAGTGATGACAATTATGGTTTTTAGTAAACTTTACATGGTTTAGATGGTGATGGTGATGATGATGATTATGGGAAGGATGACATCGTGTTCTAAACATACTGCATGGAGTCAGAATAACAATGACAAATAACCATTTGTCCCAATCAAGGTCTTCTCAGAAAAGATCTCATTCTGATGCTAAACTATACCAATTTGTTTGATCACTTCTCCAACAAAGTAATTATAAAGTGCTTTTATTTTCTTGAAAAGACAGGGTCCTGTGTTGTCTACTACCACTTTTGAAACTTAGAGAAAATATTCCAAAAGATGCTTATGATTTTACTATTTAGTTTGGCCTTTGAGATGTCAAAAACTCAGGGCTTGGAATTTGTCTCGATTTACACCACAAAATTGCTACCTTGTCTCAAATGGGATTTCTTTCCCACCTTGTGCCACAGCATCCTCTTCATTTGATTGTGGGAAGCCTCAAGTGGAGCCGAAGAAATGTTCTGGAAGGATTGTAGGGGGGTGTGTGGCCTACGCACATTCCTGGCCCTGGCAAATCAGTCTTAGAACAAGGTAAGAACAGGCCCAGAAATGATTTATACTGTCCCTCCATGTAAGCCCTACAAAACCCTTCTACATTTACACAAAACCCACACAGCTAAGGCATCAGTACCTGCCTCTAAGTTTTCTGAAGGGGGAAAAAAGCTACAAAAATTGAAATATATATATATATTTATATATATTATATATATATTATATATAAATTAAATATAAATATATATATTAAAATACATATATTTTTATAGGTTCTCTACTGTGAAAATGGCCAAAATTGCTGTCTTTTTCTTGATCTGGGCAGCTCCATCAAAATCTGTAGGCACAGTGATTTACACCAAGTTCCAATATTGCTGGAAAATATTGAAGATGCTTCGAGGATTTCTATGGATATCCACTGTCTCATTGTCAGATGAAAAGAGAGGGAAGTTTTTAGAAATGTGACACTTTCTGGGTTGGGAGAGCAAGGACAAAATTATCTACAGTCTATCACAGGCACAGATTTTTTTTCTCTGGACACTTTTGTGAATCATTGAATTCAATTCAGAGGCTACTCATCCATTCACAAACATAAAAAAATTCTAGATCATGATCCCCATAAATTAAGAGTGATCAGTCCAATCCCAGGGAACCGGGACATTTTGGGTATTGTTTCAGTGGAACATGCCTTTCATAAGTTCTGTTTTTTTGGGTATCTCTTAGGAAGCATGCGTAGGAAACAGGCCCATCTGCCTGCCTGTTTTGCTTCCTCATCTCATTTCTACACCAGGACACCTGTGCTCAATTGCTGTTCTCCCGTAAAGAGACTCCTTTCCATAAGTTTGTGAAATGCCATCGACAAACCTGATCGCATTGCATTTCACTCTGCTGTTGAGTTGATTTTTGTCGTTTACTAACTCCCTGCTCTACAGAGCTTTCACATTCCACATAGCTCAGATTCATTCCTTCCTAAACTGTGTGGTGGTCTACATCCTCACTGACTTATCAACATGCTGTCATCATGCACTTCCTGTCTCTATTCCTCTTCATTACAATCTGGTTCCAAGTGGCTCACACCAGTATTCTGAGCTATTACCTGCCCACACAGTCCTAGAAAGTAAGTGATTCAGGAAACATTCCTCAAAAGCAAAGTTCCTCAGGTTAGATCAGAAGACCCCCATGAGTCACTGTTGTTCAGAATCACATCTGGCTCCTTGAAGAGTGATTCATCAGACTTTGCATAGATCTTGTCGTAAAAATGAAAGAGACCTTGGGGGAAGGTCTTGGGCTGGTCGCTTCTGTTGGAGTCCTGGGCTGTGGGGTGGAAGTCACTACTGTAGAGCTTCATGCTGAGTCACTTAGCTTTGCTCTCCCGTAGACAGGCTGTGCCTGTGCCTCCCCAAAGCATCAGAAAAAGTGGCATAGATGGGCCCTTTTGAAAAATCCCACTCCTGGAGCACTGGTCAAAGTTACTACCGTCCTGATGCTGGGCTTACAGTCCTTTCCTTTGGGAATATGAACATGGTCAAAATTAAGTGAACGTGTCAGAAAGACACGTTTTCTGTCTGTTTTCTGTACAATGGAGCAGAACAAAGTATCAATTTGACTAAAATTTGAACTAAATCCTCTTTCTAGGTTTGGAATGCACTTCTGTGGAGGCACCTTGATATCCCCAGAGTGGGTGCTGACTGCTGCCCACTGCTTGGAGAAGTATGTTTAGGGGACAATTGACATGAGGTTTTGTCTTAAATACTTTTTCCTTCCCTCTTTTCCCTCCTTTCCTTTCTCTCTCTTCCTCCCTTCCTTTTCTGGCTGTGACACTAGGGACCAGGCCAGGGCAATCGGATAAGGGAGAGAGGAAGGGTTTCTAGAGAGAAACTGCAGAGGAAAGACACAGTACAGATGATTTTGTGGGCGTGAATAAACTGCAGAATAGAACTGTTCACTACCATAGGCATCAGTCTCCACCCAAACAGCCTGAGAACATTCCTTAACTGCCTGTTTCGAGCAAATAATGAATTTTGCTTCTTGCCACTCAGAAGTCACTAATTCTAAGTAGCCAAGGGTGTCAGGGAGACAGCATCAAGTTCACGGCACAGAGGTTACCTGAAGGGGCCGGACCGTATTTTGCTCTTGACATCCTCATCTTTTCTAGGTCCCCAAGGCCTTCATTCTACAAGGTCATCCTGGGTGCACACCAAGAAAAGCATCTCGAACCACATGTTCAGGAAATAGAAGTATCTAAGATGTTCTCGGAGCCCGCAGGAGCAGATATTGCCTTGCTAAAGCTAAGCAGGTACTCGCTCACCTGTGGTCTTCACCCTATGCTGGTGAAGATAGTTGCTTTATGTCTGGGTTTTATGGGTCATGGTCACTGCATGGCAGTGGGGAGGGGCTGTCTATCACATGAAAGGCTCAAGGGCTTTGGGGACAGCATCAGTCTTCAACCCCGGCCCTGCCACATGCTAGCTGTGCTCTTGAGAAAGGCAGCAGGACTCAGTTTTCTCATGTGGAAAAAGTTGAAATATGAGGTACTCTGTTACCCCTAAAACTCACTTAATGTTCACCAGTTCATCCACATTCATGATGAGAGAACGATGCAGTTATTCCAGGATGACAATTCTCCTTTCATCATAATATGTTTAAGAGAATCAAATAAGACTGTACTTATTTCAAAGCACTTGAAAAACCACAACATCGAGCTGGGTGTCTGGTGTGGGTGCCTGTAATCCCAGTTACTTGGGAGGCTGAGGCAAGAGGATCACTTGAGTCCCAGAGTTTGAGGCTACAGTGAGTTACGATCATGTCACTGCATTCCAGCCTGGGAGACAGAGTAAGACCCTGTACCAAAACAAAAACAAAAACAAAAACAAAACAAAACAAAAAAAAACTTCACAATGTCAAAAAAATCACAAATACAATTTATAAGTGCAAATTACATTATTATTGTCTTCTTTGATTTGATTTTCTCTTTCCTGTTGAAATGTTGTTTCATTAAGCCTGACAAAGTGATACGTTTGCTTATGTCACTTATTAAGTTAGTGCTGTTTGGAGCCAGATACTAGCTGAGTCAGCTAAGAAACAGCTATTTGTAGGAGAAGCAGATTTGGGACAGGTGACAAGGCACGCAGGGTGCTCGCTGTGCTAGCAACTCTGGAAGACAGGGTGTCGGCATGGACAGGGATGAGCATGGCCTGGATGGGAAGGCACGGGGCAGGAGCCTGAGCTGCTCTCCTGGACCTGGCCACAATCCCGGGGCAACTTCTCTGGGTCTGTGAACTGAGGGGTGATGTCCTGGGATGCTCTGACACTCCAGAAGGAGAGAAGAGCCTTTCCAGCTCAGCCTTTATAAACAGTAGCTGATTTCCTTTGTGCTCTCCAGTGTCCTCCCCACCCAGCAAATGTGCAAGTAGAAGGTTCCTCATGGTCCTCAGAGAGCTGTGGTGTTCTGATGGTTTGAACAAGTAATTTGGAAATTTTGGGTTTTGGAGTTCTCTGATAGGCTGATACATTTCAAGTCTAGAGTTCCCACCCCACATCCCCACTCTCCAAGAGCCTAGGGCATTTAGTGTTCCACCAGGGAACCCGTAGAGTGAGGACGTCTGCACGACAGGCTGGGCCTTCTGATGATGCTCAAAAGCAGAAAATGTGCCTGCTTCAAAGTTGGTGACAATGATGATTCTTGATCAGAATAGGGCATTTCTCATTTCCAATCCTTTATCCCCTTGAACTTACTAAAGTAGAATCAGGTCTAAAAACCAGAGCTCCAATGTTTGAAAGTCCCTGGGACTCTAAAGTATATTAATGTTCTTTGAACACAATACCATTTTGTTCAAGCAAGAGGCTTATTTCCAATCTTCTTTCATTTGGTATCAAGTATTTTACTGTATTCTTACAACTATGGTGTAGCAACTTTCACTGAGGAGGAAGTGGAGGATCCAAGGATGGAGCAAGTTGCTCTGGGCACACAATGCATTTGCAATTTTACAGCCTCTTGGTGGCATCTCAGACACTCCATGGATGGATCAATGCCCTACTTGGTTAATATGAAAGGACGCACTCGGCATGAGATTCCAGTTGTGCACAGAATATGCATGAGAAGTGCACCTTTGTCACCCCTACTTTCAAAGGTGAAGGCCACCAGCAGTATCTTGCATGCAACTGATGCCTTTCAAATGAAACCTTATGTCTGTGTAGTCCTTAGGCAAACATAGGCAAATGTGAGGGTGAAACTCTGTGTTCTACGTTGTTCTGTGTCAGTGAAGCAAGGCAGTGCCAGCTCAGAGGGCTCCGGGGCCTCAAGGCAGGGATGGCTGGTTGTGGGTGTTGCAGCTGCCAGCAGAGCAGTCAAACATAACTGCTGATGCTTTTCTTTCAGTCCTGCCATCATCACTGACAAAGTAATTCCAGCTTGTCTGCCATCCCCAAATTATGTGGTCGCTGACCGGACCGAATGTTTCATCACTGGCTGGGGAGAAACCCAAGGTGAGATAAATTCCATTGCCCACATAATGAACAGGTTTTGACCTACAGTCCATGTGACAAAATGAGCATTTAGGAGCAAGCTGTGCAAATTCCTATCCACGAATGTGGTCCACTCACTCCTGATTTTGCCTGGGTACCTATGTCTTAATCAGTCTTCAAGGTACATAGTCAAGGGGAGGAAAATGGTGTCTTTGAGTCTCTCTCTCTTTTTGTTTTCAGAACGTTTTTATTTTAATTAATTAATTTTTAACTTTTATTTTAGGTTCAGGGGTACATGTGCAAGTTTCTGGTATATGTAAACAGTGATTTGTCGTACAGATTATTTTGTCACCTAGGTACTAACCCAACACTTAGTATTTCCTGCTCCTCTCCCTCCTCCCACTCTTCTCCCTCAAGTAGACCCCAGTATTTGTTACTCTCTTCTTGGTGTCCATGAGTTCTCATCATTTAGCTCCCACTTGAAAGTGTGAACATGTGGTATTTGGCTTTCTGTTCCTGTGTTAATTTTCTAAGAATAATGGCCTGAGCTCCATTCATGTTCCTGTAAAAGACATTACCTCATTCTTTTTTATGGCTATACAGTATTCCGTGGTGTACATGTACCACATTTTCTTTATCCAATGTGTCACTGATGGGCATATAGGTGATTCCATGTCTTTGCTACTGTGAATAGTGCTGCAATGAACATTTATGTGCATGTGTCTTTAGGGTAGAATGATTTATATTCCTCTGGGTATATCACCAGTAATAGGATTGCTGGGTTGAATGTTAGTTCTGTTTTTAGCTCTTTGAGAATCACCATACTGCTTTCTACAGTTGTTGAACTAATTTACAGTCCCACCAACTATAAGTGTTCTCTTTTCTCTGCAACCTTGCTAGCATCTGTTATTTTCTGACTTTTTAGAAATAGCCATTCTGGCTGGTGTGAGATGATTTTTCATTGTGGTTTTGATTTGCATTTCTCTAACCATCAGTGACACTGAGCTTTTTTCACATGCTTGTTGGCCGCAGGCATGTCTTCTTTAGAAAAGTGTTTGTTAGTGTCCCTTGTCCACTTTTTAATGGTTTTTATTTCTTGTAAATTTGTTTTAAGTTCCTCATAGATACTGGATATTAGACCTTTTTCAGGTGTATAGTTTGCAAATATTTTCTCCCATTCTCTAGGTTTTCCATTTACTCCCTCGATAGTTTCTTTTCCTGTCCAGAAGCTCTTAAGTTTAATTAGATCCCATTTGTCAATTTTTGCCTTTGCTGAGATTGCTTTCGGCGTCTTCATGAAATCTTTGCCCGTTCCTATGTCCAGGATGGTGTTGCCTAGGTTGTCTTCCAGGATTTTTATACTTTTGGATTTTACATTTAAGTCTTTAACCCATCTTTAGTTGATTTTTGTATATGGTGTAAGGAAAGGGGTCTAGTTTCCATCTTCTACCTACGGCTAGCCAGTTACCCCAACACCATTTATTGAATAGGGAGTTATTTTCCCATTGCTTGTTTTGTCAGCTTTGTCAAAAATCAGATGTCTGTAGGTGTGTGGCCTTATTTCTGGGCTCTCTATTCTGTTCTATTGGTCTATGAGTCTTTTTTGTTTGTTTGTTTTTGTTGTTGTTTTTACCAGTACCATGCTGTTTTTGTTACTGTAGCCCTGAAGCGTAGTTTGAAGAGAGGTAATGTGATGTCTCCAGCTTTGTTCTTTTTGTTTAGGATTGCCTTGGCTATTCTGGCTCCTTTTTGGTTCTATATAAATTTTCAAAATAGTTTTTCTTTTAATAGTGCTGTGAGGAATGTCACTGGCAGTGTGATAGGAATAGCAATGAATCTGTAAATTACTTTGGGCAGTATGGCCATTTTAATGATATTGATTCTTCCAATCCATGAGCATGGGATGTTTTTCCATTCATTTGTGTCATCTCTGATTTCTTTGAGCAGTGTTTTATAATTCTCATTGTAGATATCTTTACCTCTCTGGTTAGCCGTATTCTTACGTATTTTATTCTTTTTGTGACATTTGTGAATGGGACTGTGTTCCTGATTTGCCTCTGGGCTTGGCTTCTGTTGGTGTATAGGGATGCTAGTGATTTTTGTACATTGATTTCATATCCTGAAACTTTGCTGAAGTTGATTATCAGCTGAAGGAGCTTTTGGGCTGAGGCTATGGGGTTTTCTAGATATAGAATCATGTCATCTGCAAACAGGGATAGTTTGATTTCCTCTTTTCCTATTTGGATGCCTTTTATTTCTTTCTCTTGCCCTCAACATTTGCTTATCTGAAAAGGATCTTATTTCTCTGTTGCTTAGGAAGCTTAGTTTGGCTGGATATGAAATTCTTGGTTGGATATTTTTTAAGAATATTGAATATAGGCCCTAATCTTTTCTAGCTTGTAGGGGTTCAGCTGAGAAGCATGCTGTTAGCTTGATAGGGTTCCCTTTGTAGATGACCTGTCCTTTCTCTCTAGCTGCCTTTAACATTCTGTCTTTCATTTTGACCTTGGAAAATCTGATGATTGTGTGTCTTGAGGATGATCTTCTTGTGTAGAATCTTGCAGGTGTTCTCTGTATTTTCTAAATTGACTATTGGCCTCTCTAGCAAGGTTGAAGAAGTTTTCATGGACAATATCCTGAAATGTTTTCTAAATTGTTTACTTTCTCCCTGTCCCTTTCGGAAATGCCAGTGATTTATAGATTTGACCTTTTTACATAATCCCATGTTTTTTAGAGGCTTTGTTCATTCCTTTTCATTCATTTTTCTTAAGTTTTGTCAACTGTCTTATTTCAGAAAGCCAGTCTTCCATTTCTGAGATTCTTTCCTCAGCTTGGTCTATTTTGCTATTAATACTTGGATTGCTTTGTGAAATTCTTATAATTTGTTTCTTAGCTCTCAGCTCTGTCAGATCCATTAGGTTCTTTTTTACACCAGTGATTTTGTCTTTCAGCTTCTATATCATTTTATTGTGATCTTTAATTTCCTTAGATTGGATTTTGTCATCCTTCTGGATCTTGATGATCTTCACTCCTATCCAAAATCTGAATTCCCGTTCTTTCATTTCAGCCAGCTCACCCTTGTTAAGAACCCCTGATAGAGAACTGGCGTGGTTGTTTGGAGGATATATGGCACTCCGGCCTTTATGTTCCTTTAACTGCAGTGTAGGTTGAATACAGCCAATAGACTTGTTCTTTGGATGTTTTTACAGGACCAAAGCCTTGTGCAGGGTCTTTATTTGTAGTTAATTTCTTGTCTTTGGTTTCATAGTGGGGTATGTTAGCAAGCTATTTTTGGTGTTGAAGCTTTGGGGTGTGATCCATTTTTTATTTGTATATTTCCCTTACACCTAAAGCAAGCAAAAAACCAGTAAAGGTCTCTGAGTCTCTTAACCCATAATTTCAGCATTCATATTGCTTCCCTAGGTAAGTGGGGTTTTCACTCAGCCGTCAAGTTAAGAGTGTTAGGTTATTTTTCATGTGAAATTAGCCAGACTGGGTTTCTAAACATGGTGCAAAACATTAACAACAAAAGTTACAATTAAACTACTCTTCTTCCAAAATACCCATATGTCTAATATGTATGGGATGGTGTTAAACAGGGGGCTTACAGCTCGGGGAGAGGTAGACAGGTCCCACGGCCCCAAGTCTAGGATGACATTTGGTATTGGTTGATGGGTGTGGGTGAGAACAAGAGAGGGAACATTTGTGCAGGATGTGGTATCAGCACCTGTAATACATTTTAGGGAGTCCTTCTTCTCTTTGCAGTATGCCCTGACAATAATTATATCCATCAGCCTAGCCCCCTTGGCCGTTGAAACACTAAGACTGTCTTAGGATCCCTGCTTCAGTTTCTCAGAGGTGCTGGTGAGGGCATTAGGAGTCTGAAGACCTGGAAATGCGTTCTGACTCTGCCACTAGCCAGACAGACCTGAACTAGGCATGTTACCTCTTTGTACCACTCGGCTCTAACCCCTCATTCAAAAACCCAGAATTTTCAACTGGTGTTTTTCACATCACCCTTTGCATGAGTTTTCATTTGAAGAAAGGTTTGTTTTTGTTTTTGTTTTGGTTTAACCAAACGTTTAAAAATGAATGGTCTAGATGATTTCAAAGTTGGCTTTCCTTTTTCTGTGCTTTTCCTACTATTTAAAAACTTCACCTCCTTGATTTCTTGATCTCTCTTTCTGCACTGCTGGGTCTGGGAGCATTGAGGTCAAGTAAAAGGAACCTTGGCAAATGAGGAACACCTATGGGTGTGCCAGGCTGCTCCCAGTGTTTTGCATTTTTAAAAATTTAAATGCTGCAAACCTCTATGAATTAGATATTATTGTTCCTAGTTTACAAATGAGGAACCTGAAGCTCAGAGAAGATGTGGGATGGTACAGACAAACCTGAATTGGAAACCTGGCTCCCACTTACTGGCTGTCGGGACTTAGAAAACTCATAAAGCATGGTGTCTTAAGCCTGTAATCCCAGCACTTTGGGAGGCCAAGGCGGAAAGATCATGAGGTCAGGAGCTCGAGACCAGCCTGACCAACATGGTGAA
>NW_012101588.1:358703-359587 GCF_000951045.1 Mandrillus leucophaeus | reverse complement strand
AGTGATTTTTGTACATTGATTTCATATCCTGAAACTTTGCTGAAGTTGATTATCAGCTGAAGGAGCTTTTGGGCTGAGACTATGGGGTTTTCTAGGTATAGAATCATGTCATCTGCAAACAGGGATAGTTTGATTTCCTCTTTTCCTATTTGGATGCCTTTTATTTCTTTCTCTTGCCCTCAACATTTGCTTATCTGAAAAGGATCTTATTTCTCTGTTGCTTAGGAAGCTTAGTTTGGCTGGATATGAAATTCTTGGTTGGATATTTTTTAAGAATATTGAATATAGGCCCTAATCTTTTCTAGCTTGTAGGGGTTCAGCTGAGAAGCATGCTGTTAGCTTGATAGGGTTCCCTTTGTAGATGACCTGTCCTTTCTCTCTAGCTGCCTTTAACATTCTGTCTTTCATTTTGACCTTGGAAAATCTGATGATTGTGTGTCTTGAGGATGATCTTCTTGTGTAGAATCTTGCAGGTGTTCTCTGTATTTTCTAAATTGACTATTGGCCTCTCTAGCAAGGTTGAAGAAGTTTTCATGGACAATATCCTGAAATGTTTTCTAAATTGTTTACTTTCTCCCTGTCCCTTTCGGAAATGCCAGTGATTTATAGATTTGACCTTTTTACATAATCCCATGTTTTTTAGAGGCTTTGTTCATTCCTTTTCATTCATTTTTCTTAAGTTTTGTCAACTGTCTTATTTCAGAAAGCCAGTCTTCCATTTCTGAGATTCTTTCCTCAGCTTGGTCTATTTTGCTATTAATACTTGGATTGCTTTGTGAAATTCTTATAATTTGTTTCTTAGCTCTCAGCTCTGTCAGATCCATTAGGTTCTTTTTTACACCAGTGATTTTGTCTTTCAGCTTCTATATCATTTTATTGTGATC
>NW_012101588.1:332413-356978 GCF_000951045.1 Mandrillus leucophaeus | reverse complement strand
GAAGGAAGGAAGGAAGGAAGGAAGGAAGGAGAAAAAGAAAGGAAGGGAGGGAGGGAGGGAGGGAAGGAAGGGAGAGGAGAGGAGAGGAGAGGAGAGGAGAGGAGAGGAGGAAGAGAAGAGAGAAAGAAAGAAAAGTCATGAGCTCTTGTTGATTGCTTCCTCAGCTGAAATGGGGGCTGCAGGGCTGTTGGGGGAGAAACAATAAGAAAGTGCATCAAGCACCGAGCACATGCTAAGCACTCCATCATGGCAGCTCCTGATAATAATATGGAATAGAGTTGTATCTAACATGACTCTTTCTTGCAAGTGACAGAAAATCCAACTTAAGTTGGATTAAGCAAAAAAGGGAAATTCTTAGTGAACTGAAAATTCTGCAGGCTCACATCATGGCTCCAGGCCCTGTCCAGCCATGGAGTAGGCATTATTCTTGGGCACAAAGGTGATATTCTCGTGGCTGCAGATGCTGTGGTGGCTCTGGCTCTGCCAGGAAAGAAATAAGGAAAGCCACTCTCCCCATTACACAAACAATAGTTTTCTAGCTCTGAGAGGTCGAACTTGTGTCACCAGCCAGGCCCTAAACCCATCACTGATTAACTCCAACTTACATCAGCTGTTCCATGCTGGAGGTGGACACAGGACCACACTCATACCAAGATGGGAGCAAAGGGTAGTTCCCTCAACAGGATTATAGGATAGAGTGTGATAGGCTGCTGGGCAGCCAAAAAGCAAACAGATCCTCTACAATGCCTCAACTGATGAAAGCACGAAACTAAAATCATAAAGATCTGTGTGTGAGTTCTGGCTCTCCCATCTTCCTTGTGAGATTGAGCAGTTAGTTAATCTCTTTTAGCCTCAGTTCTCTCACCTGTACCAACATATAAGGTCATTGTGAGGATTAAGATTATGCCTTATCATCATCACCATCATCACCATCCATATTGCAACCACAACTACCATCATCATCCCCTCAAACATCATCACCACCACCACCACCATCACAATTATCATTACCACCACCATCACCATTGTCACCCTCAACATCATCACCATCATCACTATCATCACCACCACCATCATCATCACTACCACTACCATCACTATCATCATTCCACCACCATCACCATTAACATTACCATCACCATCACCACCACCACCACCACCATCATTACTGCCATCAGCATCACCATCACCATCATTACCACCATCACCATCATTATTATCAACCATCATCACCACCATTCCACCACCATCACCACCTTCGTCACCACCACTATCAACTTGATAGTCATTATGATTACTACCACCATTAGCATTATCATTACCACCACCACTACAATCACCATCACCATCACCACCACTGCCACCTCTATGATCATCACCACCTACCACCATCACCATCACCATCATTTCACCACCAGCACAATTATCATTACCACCACCATCACTACCACCCTCATCACAACCCTCATCATCACCACCATTCCACCACCACCATCACCACCATCACTATCATTATCAACAGACATCACATAACCAGTTTGTAGCTGGGTCTTGAGTGCAGAGCCCACTCACTGTTTCTTCAGTCCCACCACCAACCACCAGGATGAGTCACAAAACGTAACTCAGGCCTGTTCATCAATTTTCTCCATGTCAATAATGACAATGAATCAGTGGGTGTTCTCAGCTTCTCAGAGGGGGGTTAAAGTTCTCCTGCTCTTCCCTTCACGTTTCCAGATGTTCCCTGACTTGGATGTTCCAAACGCAGAGTTTGGAGGTGTTGAGGCCAAGGGGTTTTTCCAGGTCAGCCGTCATCTGCAATCACTGAGCTGATCCTGATGCTGGACTTTCCCTGTTACCCTCTCCCCAAGGCCCCATCAGGGAGGGCTTCAATCCTCAGGTCACCTGTGGCCTTCCGGCCCTCAGAGGTGCCATCTCTACATCTACCACTCTACCACTGGAAGGCAGCACAACCACAGACTGCATCAATTTCCCTGCAACTCATGGTGGGGTTTCCCCCTTATCAGGGTGTTTGCCTTACTCAGAGAGCAGATCCCAGAGCAGTGACACCTAACTTAATTTTTAGCAAAATATTTTGAGAAGGGTGCTCCCTCACACATCTCCACAGTCCAGGTGATGCACCCACTGCCCAGGGCTTGGTAGTCAAGAAGAGCTTCCTCCCTGCAGCTCTGCCCAGATAGGGCTGAGCTGGGCTCTGGAGCGAGGCGCTGGGACAAGCCTCTACCATGCAGCTCATGTAAACTCCAGAATCAGTGTCAGTTTTCTGAACCCGAGACAATGATCTAAACACAGTCAAAGGCTTTGGGGAAAGAAAGAGAGAGTGCCTCGGTTCTTGCCTGTGTCATGCTCGCAAAGCAAAGAGTTTTGCAAAATTTCAATGAAACATGGGCTTGCAAAATTGGAAAACTGGATTATTTGTGAGAACACTGAGACATCCCTGGGCATGTCTATCTGGAAAAACGACATTTTCTCTGGCAATTTTACAGACATTCTATTTCAATTTGGCAAAGAAAATAAAGCAGTTTTTCACAAAGGCAGAAACACAACTAGAATGTTCACTCTCCCTAATTGTCAAAGAAGTGTAAATTGGAAAATGAATCGGGACAATTTCAACCTATTTGATTAGCTAATATTTTAAAAATCGAACACTCATACAAGTGAGGTGAAGTGATTGCTTTCTAGTGACACAGCACACTATCATACCCTTTTACAAATAATGTGGCAATGTTATTGGGAGACAGAAATACGTCTATGTAATTTATGGGAACTTAGGCTCAGAAAATATTAAGGAATAAGAATGAACTTTATGAACAAACATGTGGAAGGTTGGAAGCAAGAGTGGGGCCTTGGGGAGGAAGCATTAGGGCAGTGACTCCACAGACCCAGATTCAAGTTGAACTACACAACCTCCTTATGCCTCAGTTTCCTCAACTGTAGAACAGGAATGATAAAAGTGCCTGTTTCACAGGACTGTTGAGAGGATTAAGTGAGATACAACATATTATAAGCTTGTGCCTGGAAAGGTTAATTCTTGGTAAATGATGACTATTCTTTTTATTACAATAAAATATACAAAACATAAGGTTTACCATTTTAACCCTTTTGGAAGGTACCATTGAGTGGCATTTAGTACATTCACAATGGTGTGCAACCATCATCATATTCCCAGAACATTTTCCTCATCCCCAGAGGAAACTTCATGCTCATTAAGCAGTAGCTCCCCATTAACATATTAGTTATGAAGATTGTAGAATTATACGAAACTCATGATACAATGTTGAGTGAAAAAATCAATATGTGAAATTTTGTGTTATGATATAATTAGTAAAAGAAGCATATTAAAAGGTCCGAAAAAAGAATATATAAAATAGCAATTGCATTTTTCAGACTCTACATTTTAAACATTATTCTTTATAGTTGTAAAAGCAAAAAGTAGAGGAACAACAATCAACTCCAAACCACCATGACAAAGCCCAGATTGTTAAATCCAGGTCTCAGGAACAGAGAATCATATGTGATGTTTACACTCTGCAGGGTCAGAGACCTCAGCGGCATTGGTTGCTGCCTTGTGTTCTGCAGCCTCACAAACAGACAGGAGGTCCAGCGCTGCTGCTCTGTTCTTCTGGAATTTCCTCCTGAACATGTTTTGGGTGCAGTAACCATTTCTTTCATCTTTTTAAAAACAGGTACCCATGGGGCTGGCCTTCTCAAGGAAGCCCAGCTCCCCGTGATTGAGAATAAAGTGTGCAATCGCTATGAGTTTCTGAATGGAAGAGTCAAATCCACCGAGCTCTGTGCTGGGCATTTGACCGGAGGCACTGACAGTTGTCAGGTAAGAAAAGATCAAGAGATCAAAGTTAGTCTTGTGCTCTCCCGTCTCGGTCTCAGCCCCTTAGACTTCATTCCCCAGGTGGCAAATTCAAGGATTTTCCACCGAAGACTCCTAAATGTTGCTCAGAAACTCCCTAGATCTGTCCCTGAATGCGTATTCAGATAATCTAAGGAGATATCTTGGGGCTTGAGTTCGAGATCTGTAGCAAGGGAGTTTTAAGTGCCATAACTACCTCAGGTCACTCACCCTCCTGGGGTGTGCTTGTGGCCAGGGACTAAAGTGGTGACTTTTCTGGTAGGGAAGGAGGTAGAGGGTACAGGACAGAGACCAACTGCACACACTTTACAGTGATGCCCAGGCTAGGCCAGTCTAAAGGAAACACCAACATAGGAAGGGATGTGTGCAGGATTCACAAGGGGTTTTTTACCCCCAGGAGAAACTAAGTGGTGTGGTTTTGCTGAACAGATTTTGCTAAGTACTTAAGCACTGCAGATGCTTGAGTAATATGCTCATAGTCCCTTTCTGATTTCAATTACTGGGAAAATGTACATATGGATAATAGAAAGATGGCATCCCATAATAAAAGACTGGCAGCCTAACCCTCACATGGATTTTTCTCCCTCTGTATAGGGTGACAGTGGAGGGCCTCTGGTTTGCTTCGAGAAGGACAAATACATTTTACAAGGAGTTACTTCTTGGGGTCTTGGCTGTGCGCGTCCCAATAAGCCAGGTGTCTATGTTCGTGTTTCAAGGTTTGTCACTTGGATCGAGGGAGTGATGAGAAATAATTAATTGGACGGGATTACAGAGTGAAGCATTGACTCACCTAGAGGCTGGAACATGGGTAGGGATTTAGCATGCTGGAAATAACTGACAGTAAACAAACCAGGACATTGTCCCCAGCTACCAGGGAAGCCAAACCTCAGCATTTTTTGTATTATTTTCTGACTGCTGAATTCTGTAATAAGGTGACATAGCTACGACATTTGTTAAAAATAAACTCTGTACTTAACTTTGATTTGAGTTAATTTTGGTTTTGGTCTTCAACATTTTCATGCACTTTGTTTGCCCCACCAATTTTAAATGGGCAGACGGGGGGATATAGCTGCTTTTGATAAGGAACAGCTGCACAAAGGACTGGGCAGGCTACAAGGTCACAGAGGGGAGAGCCAAGAAGTCCTAAGAAGTTGTCCATGCGTTTACCTCATCAGCTAACGAGGGCTTGACACACATTTTTACTGTCTTTATTTCTAACACTGAGATGAATGTTTTCAAAGCTGCAACATGTATGGGCAGTCATGCGAACTGGTTCTGTTATTGGGAATGAAATCTGTCACTGATTGCTTGACTTGAGCTCAGCCCAGGGGACATGGAGCAGAGTGCTGTATACCATGGAGTGAATCGGGCCATGGACGTGTAACACAAGACCAGCTGAGAGTCTGAATGCTATTCTGGGGCACATGTGAGTCTAGGACTGGTGCCAAGAGCACATAAATGAACAACAAGCACATATTGAAGGTAGACTACTTACTTCCCATTGTTAATTGCCTGCCCGGTTTTGAAACAGTCTGTAGTACACACGGTCACAGGAGAATGACCTGTGGGAGAGACACATGTTTAGAAGGAAGAGAAGGGACAAATGCACATTTTTTACCATTTAAAATGTTGTTACCAAACAAAAATATCCACTCAAAATACAATTTAACAATGCAACAGTCATCTTATACCAGAGAAATGCAGAGAAAAGCAAAACTGCAAGTGACTGTGAATAAAGGGTGAAAGTATCAAATCCTCAAAGAGCTGTGTTTATTTCCTTGACAAATAGATTATTTGTATTCAATTCCGATGTGCTTTAAGGATGAAGATGCTCATTTTACAATTAGCACACACTTCGTGTATCTTGTCGCCTGTTCTCCTTACAGAAATGTTGTTCCCCATTGTGAAGGATTCCCTTTGGTACCAGTTTTGCCTGTCCACATAAAGTATTTCATTTTAAAATCTCAGCATAAAATACAGATTGCATCTGAAAAGATATTGAATATAACATACAAGCAGAACACACAAGTTCCACATTTCAAAAGCCTCGATAACAAAAAAGAAAGATCAAATCCCTTATTCGTCTCTGTAAAGTCATTTATAAAGCGCCTGCTGATCCTGTTAAGCATGGATATAATTGACCTTTCTTTTAAATTAAAACGTAAGCTCCTCCCCAAGACAACTCAAAGTGTCAAGATTGAATGGGAACTGTTCATGTTTTTAACTCTTGGCCACAGGCACCCACGGAACTGAACTTAACAAATATATGAAAAATATCCCTTCACTTTTAAAATCCTAAGACCCAGAAATCATAATCCATGGGATTTGTTGAGTAAAGAAGAGAATCTGTGGCTCTAGGTGTCCACTAAAGGAGAGCCAAAAATGTTCTGAATAATCTCAGGACCACAGCATTATTTTATGAATAACAGAACCAAGACCTCAGATTGTACAGCAGATTGGCCCTTATTGCTAGAATGGGGCCTAAACCATGCCTGGAACCCCAGATGCTACAGAGAAGGTAGAGGGGAGAGACTCCTGACCTGTTCATGCTGCAAAGGCATGCGGAAACCAAGGTGAGCAAAGGACACGAACGCTCACATTCTGTGGCCCAGGAACCTGTGATTCAGTCTCCTCATTAACAGGATTCCCAAATTTTCATCCTCCCTGCAGTTTTTCGAATGTTCACTTATGGGCTTAGTCCCTTGACTGATAAGATTTGATGAACATTTCTGCACAAATTTCCCAAATCCTTGGTTTTCAAATCCTGCATTCTTGATGGAGCTGTTATGAGAATCAGGTGAGGGACTTCCCTCGTCTCTCTTTAGCCTAATGAGTCAGAGACCACTGCTCCAGTGCAAGGAAACAAACAAACAAACAAAAACAGAAAGAGCCGTGCACCTGAGAGACTCTTTTTTAAGCCAGCTACATATTATGTGTTCCCAGAAACTTCAACAGTACCACAAATAGTCCTAACTCATCCAACATTATATAAAAATACTCTGGATAGATTGAAGTCTTTATACAATATTACAACAGCATAGCATAATGTAGCTGAAACGCACACATGCATCTCTGCAAGGACAGCTTTGCAAGGAGGATCAGCTCCTGGATAGCTCCTTCCACCTTTGGCAGGGGCCTCAAAGGTGAGAGCTGGAAACTGGGGTTTTTTAATTCCTGCCACACTTAAAAGAATGTGGACTGAAAAAACAAAGGAGAAAGTCCTTATGAAAGATTATGCAAATAGTTAGAGGAAGGTCTTCTGTTATTATTTAATAGCATAGCTGGTTTTGATCAAATACACATACCTAACTTCTGATGAAAACCCAACTCAAAAGTAACAGAAATCACTTCAGGCTCCTTTTTTGACTTGCTTTCAGACCCTAAACAGAGGTTAGTTAGCATTACAACATTTAAGCTCTTCATGAATTTCTCTACTGAATTAACATATGTTTGGAAATGAGCTGCTGATATGAACAAAACCCAGCAGAAATGATAGAATAATCCAATGCAGTTTTAGAAGGGAATACACTAACAGGTTTCAGTCATTTAGCACGAAGTTGTTTTTTTAGAGTAAATAATCATGGATCACAATCAACGTGCTTAATTTGTAGTACTGTAAACCATACTCCTAGATTTTTTTCAAGTGTGGGGACTAGGTATAATTAATCTATCCAACTTTTCATTATGAAAATTCATAAACAGAAAAAAAATGAGAATTTGTGTAATTTAAATTTTTGTTGGTATAATTCCCCATGTTTATATATTAGTTGGATATCAGTTTTCCTTGCTCCCCTTTGGGACAATCCTGCACCACCCCACCACCCTTCACCAGCCACAGACAATCTCTCCCAGTTGTTTAACTTTAATGCGGCTGATGTGGTAGAAGAGTCCTGGTCTCAAAGGACTCCCTCTTCCTCCAATTCTTCCTGATCAGTTTGCAGATCTCACCCCTGATTGAATCAAGAATGAATGCACCGTTCTCAGTGTGTACACAGGCAGCAGTCAAAGGGAAGAAAGATTTTCCTCAGGATTTTTGAAATATTAAAAAGCATTAGAGTTCCGTATCCTTAATTTCCAATTCATTATCAAGATTGCCTTTTATTTTTTAAGTTAGCTGTTAAATCATTTTTAAAGATTACATAGAAAACACAAGACTATGTGTCATAATTTTAAAAAAAAAAAATCAAACAGTACGGAAGTCTCTGACAGGAAAGAGATGGCCCTCCGTTCCCTGCCCATCTCCCCAGCTCATTTGTGTCCCCAGAGGACATATACTACATCTTTTAGTATACATTCTCATATTCATATTCTCTATCTTTTTTCATGAAAAATTTAAAACAGAAACTTAGAAAGAATTTCAGTAATGTTAATTTTTGTTGATATAACTCTTCATGTTTGTATATTGGCTGGATATTAGCTTTCCTTGTACACTATTTAAACACCTGCCTCCAAAACTCAGTCTCTCTTTCTTTTCTCTGCCTACTTATCTCTATTACCTATCTATCATCTATTATCTATTTATCTGTTCATCAATCCATCTATCCATTATCTTTCATCTCCATCTATCTATCTATCATCTATCATCCATCTACTTATTATCTGCCTAGCTACCATCTGTGTGTCATCTGTCTTCCTATCCAGCTACAGAGAGAAACTGCCTTTGGTTTTAGTTTTTTATAAATACTATAACACATAATTCAGTGATGTTTCACTTTGTAATCAGTCTTGAAAATCTGCCTATGCCATTCCATCTACACAGACCTGACTCCTCACTCTGTAGAGTAAGCCACACTGTTAATTCCCTGCTGCTGCATGTCCCAGCGATTTCTACTTTCCCACATCAACAGCTCCTGCCTTTAGATCACTTCTGAGTCTTAGCACCTTACATGGAAATGCTTTTCTCTTCACAACCATGTTTAAAAATAATGCATATTCTTATCTAGATTGGGTGGGGTTTTTTTTTACATTAATGTTTTATGTTTACTTTGAATTTTTTGCTTACAATATAAGATGAGGATTTATTGTTATTTTTTCCCTAGGCATATTCAATTTTCTCAACATCTTCCTTTCTCCACTGGTTTGAAATGCTGCTTTTCTTTGGGGTGCATTGAATTTTGGACAATGCCTACCAAGTTTTTCTACATCATCCACTGTTTCTGGCAAGGCAATACCCTTGGTTTCAGGCAAAAGCATCACAAGGCCACCACAGATGGATGCCAGGATACCTATGGAATAGGGAAAGGTGTTACTGCCCCCAGGAAGACACAGCTGGGCCTTCCCCCACAGGCCTCCTCACTGTGAAGCCACTGTGTTACTCACTGGAGTAGCTCTCAACCACAGCAACCTCTGCATCCCACATCACTGCCTTGGCTCTCCTTTGTCATGATTTCAAATGTTCTCTCCTTTCCTCAAACCCTGAGTTATGGCCCCTGCACACCTGGCAGCCATGGGTTCACTCACACATCTCACAGTGATTGACTGAGTGCCTTCTCGGGGTCCAACACCCAAGGCCTCCCCTCCTACATCATAGGGAAACAGAAGCGCTGGAGGGGAGTCCCCTCTGCACCCAGTTACTGACACTCTCACCTGTTCCTCTCCCTCCCATTCCTCCTGTCATCTTACACTGGAAGAACTGTCTTGGTGTCTACCCCAGGGCCAGCACTCACTTAGACTTGCCTTTTTGGGTGCCTCACTGTAGTGATTAACCCTTTCTCCAGTATCTTTAACCTATTGGGAGAAGCTTTCAAACATATTCAGATCTTTCTTGTTTGACCAGCCTTATCTCATTCTCACCTCATCCTTCCATTACCATCCTTTCTTTTACTGTTCTCTAGAGCCAAAGTTCTTGAAAGCCACCCTCTCCTATTTTCTCCACTTATTTGTATCCAAGTGGTGTGCTAGTAAATGTCTAACAACTGGCTTTGGGCAATCAAGCCCTGACTGGCAGCATCTGCTAATGTGCATTGTGTAAATGCTCCCACTGTGGGCCCTTCAGTCTACTGACACAACATCCCTGACTGTGCCACTGGGAAGAGATGCAGGAGCTCCATCAATGGGGCTTCCACCATAAAGATGTAGCAGACACAATCTCAGGAGCACAGGTAATACTGAAGATGTAGTAGATGAATTAGAAACTGATGACTGTTGAGACTAAAATCAGTTCCTACTTTAAATGCATAGACGTTAATATAAGACAACAAGAAATATGAAAAAACAAGGAGGTAAAATAAAACACCACCAAAGGACACAATAATTTCCCAGTAGCTGGCCCCATAGAAATAAAGATATATTAACAACGTGACAAAGATTTCAAAATAATTATTTGAAGAAAGCTTGGTAAACTTCAAGAAAATACAGAGTTTTCAAAAAAATCAGAAAAACAATAAAAGATCAAAATGAGAAATGTAATGGAGAGATTAAAACTGTTTAAAAAGTAAAACAGAATTTCTGAAACTGGAAAAATAATAAAGTGAAAAATGCAATAGACAGCATCAAAAGCAGAATTCATCATGTAGAATAAATAATCTGTGAACTTGGAGACAGGTTATTTGTGAATACAGAATTGAGGGACAAAAAATAGTGAAAAAAAAAGCTTACAGGACTTATGAGGCAGCATGAAAACAGCAAATATTTTAGTTATAAGAGTACACAAAGGAGAAAAAGGGGGTAGAAAGCTTATTTTAAAAAATAACAGAAAACTTTCTAAGTCTAGGGAAAGATACCAACATCCAGGTCCAAGATGGTCAAAAGTCTCTAACTAAATTCAGTTCAAACATAACTACATCAAGACAAAGTTAGACTGTCAAAAATCAAAGACAAAGAGAAAATCATAAAAGCAGAGAGAAGAAGCAAATCACATATAACAGAGTTCCAGTAAGGCTAGCAGCAAAGTTCTCAACAGGTTCCATACAGGCCAGGAAAGAGTAGGTTAATGTATTATAAGTGCTGAAGAAAAACACTACACACCAAGGATACTGCATTCACCAAAGCTGTGCTTCAGAAATGGAAAGATCAAGCTTTTACTAAACAAACAAAAGCTGAGGAAGTTCATTAACCCCAGACTTGTCTTACAAGAAATGCTAAAAGGAGTCTGCAAGATGAAAAAAGATGCTAATTAGTAACAAAAAAAGAAACCAGAAAACTCACTGGCTAAAGTAAGTACACAGTCAAATTCATAATATTCAAACACTTTAATGGTGGCCACATATATCTGTAATATGAAAGTATGAATCTCTTATATCTTTAGCATGAAGGTTAAAAGACAAAACTATTTAAAATAATAGCTACAATAATTTGTTAAGGGATATATGCTATAAAAAGATATACATTGTGACATAAAAAGATTTTAAATGCAGGGAGATGTAGAGTAAAAGTGCAGAACTTTTATGCAATCAAAGTTAAGCTGTTATCAGCATAAAATAGCCTGATGTAACTATAAGACTTTTTTGTAAGCATCATGGTAACCACAAAGCAAAAGCATAAGGTAGATATACAAAAGATAAAAAGGAATCAAAGCATCCCACTAGAGAAAATCACTTAATCACATAGAAAGATAGTAAGAGAGGAAGAAAGGAACAAAGAGTCTACAAAACAACCAGAAAGCAATTAACAAAATGGTAATGGCAGACTCTTACTTATCAATAATTATCTTGAATGAAAATGGATTAAATTCTCCAATAAAAAGATATACAGTGGTTGAATAACTAAAAAATAAGATCCAACTACATGCTGCATACAGGACACTCACTTCACCTATAAGGACACAAATAATGTCCTTAAAGTAATGGGATGGAAAAAATATTCCAGCAAATGGAAACCAAAAGAGAGCAGGTGCAGTTATACAGATTGAGTATCCCTAATCCAAAGGTCTGAAATCTGAAATACTCCAAAATTAATAAAATTTTAAGTGCCGACATGATGTTCAAAGGAATTGCTCATTGGAGCATTTTGGATTTTGGTCTTTAGGGATGCTAAAACGGTGAATATATAATGTATATTAGTCCATTCTCAGACTACTAAAAAGAATACTACCTGAGACTGGGTAACTATGAAGAGGTTTAATTGACTCAGCTCCACAGGCTTAACAGGAAGCATGACTAGGAGGCCTCAGGAAACGTAACCATGCCGGAAGGTTAAGGGGAAGCAGGCACCTTCCATCAGATTTCATGAGAACTCACTCACTTTCATGAGAACAGCAGGAAGGAAACTGCTCCCATGATCCAGTCACCTCCCACTGGGTCCCTCCTTTGACATGTTGGGGATTACAATTCAAGATGAGATTTGGGTGGGGCCACAGCCAAACCATATCATAATGCAAATATTCCAAAATAAAAAAAAAATTCTAAATTCTAAAAAACTAAATCATATTGTAATTCAAATATTCCAAAAAAATTCAAAATTGAAAACACTTCTGGTTTTAGGAATTTTCGATAAGGGAAACTCAATCTACATGAGGTAAAACAGACTTTAAGTCAAAAACCGTAAAAAGAGACAAAGAAGGTCATAATATAATGATAAAGAGATCAATTTGCTATAACAATTATAAATACTTATTTATATATATACCCAAACTTCTAATACATACATATAACAGCTAAAAAATTTAATAGATCTCAAAGGAGAGCTAGACTGTAATAAAATCATAGTAGCAGACTTCAATAGCTCCACTTAGCTCCACAGTAGCAGACTTCAACAGCTCCAGACAGAGAATCCTTATGGAAACATGAGACTTAAACTACACTTTAGGCCAAATGAATCTAACAGAAATATGCAGAATATTCTGTCCAATGGCAGTAGAATACACATTATTCTCAAGTGCACATAGAACTTTCTCCACAATAGATCATATGTTAGGTCACAAAACAAGTAAACAAATTTAAGAAGATTAGAATCCTACCAGGTATTCCTTTCAGATTATAATTGTATGAAACTAGAAATCAATGACAAGAGAATATTGGAAAATCCACAAATACATAGAAATTAATCAACATGCTCCTGAACAATCAATGAGTCAAAGAAGATATTAAAAGATAAATTTTTAAAAACTCAAAACTAATGAAAATGGGCACACTAACATACCAATAACTTACCGTATGCAGCAAAAGTGGTTCTAAGAAGGAAGCTTTTAGCAATAAATACTTACATCAATAAAGAAGAAAGATATCAAATAAGCAACCTAACATTACACCTCAAAAAAATAGACAAAGAAGAAAAGAAAAACTAACCCAACAGTTAGTAGAAGGAAAGAAATAATAAAGATCACAGCAGAAATAGTGAAGTAGAGACTAGAAAAATGATAGAAAAAAGAAATAAAACTAATATTGGTTTTTAAAAAGATAAAAAATGACCAACTTTTAACTAGATTAAGAAAAACAAAGAAAACTCAAAATCAGAAAGAGGAGACATTACAATAGATATTACAGATGTACAAACAATCATAAGAGACTACTGTGAACAATTATATGTCAACAAATTGGATAACTTAGAAGAAATGAATGAATTCCTAGAAGTGAAAAACCTACCAAGACTGACTCAGAAAGAACTAGAAAGTCTGAACAGAGCAATAATAAGTATAAGATTGAATCAGTAATAACAAGTCTTCCATCAACAAAAAGCCCAGGACCTAATCATACCTGAATCACTGCTGAATCATACCAAACATTAAAAGGACTAATATCAATCCTCCTCAAACTCTTCCAAAAAGTTAAAGAAAAGGGAATGCTTTCAAGTTCATTTTATGAGGACAGCATTATGCTGATATGAAACACAAAAAAGAATACTGTAAGGAAAGAATATTACAGGCAATACCCCTGATGAACATATGTGCAAAAATCTTCAACAAAATACTAGGAAATGGAATCCAACAGAACATTAAAAGGATCATTCACCATGATCAAGTGGGAATTGTCCCAGGAATGCAAGGATAGTTCAACATACACAAATAAATAAATGAAAGGATAAATGGATGACAAAAAGGTGTGTATACATATGTGTGTCTGTGTGTTACATACACATTGTTGTATGTATATATATACACACATATAATATACATATAAGTGTGTCTTATATACAGACACACACACAACGGAATATTTTCAGCCTTAATAAAGAAGGAAATCCTGCCTTTGCATCAACATGGATGAACCTGCAGGACATTATGATAAGTGAAATAAGCCAGACACAGGAAGGAATAGACTGTGTAATCTCACTTATATGTGGAATCTAAGAAAGTTGAACTCTTAGAAACGGAGTAGAATGGTGATTACCAGAGCTGGGGAAGGGAGAAATGGAGGGATATTGGTCAAAAAATACAAATGCGCAGTTTTGCAAGATAAATAGGTTCTGGAAATCTAATGTACAGAATGGTGACTACAGTTAACAATACGGTATTGCATACTTGAAATTTGCTAAAAGAGTTGATCCTAAGTGTTCCTACCATTTACACAAGATATGTGAATGATGGCTATTTTAATTAACTTGATTATGGTAATAATTTCACAATGTACATTTATATTAAAACATTACATTGTACATCTTAAATACATACAATTTTTGTCAAGTGTATCTCAATAAAACTGGAAAACATAATTGAAGAGTAACGAAAAAAATTAAAAGCTATTATGTGACAAAGGGCATTATCAACAAAGTGAAAAACAACCTACTGATGAAGCAAACCCATTAACAAAGGCCTGGTATACAGAATATATTAAAATCTCTAGGCTGCGCTCAGTGCCTGACACCTGTAATCCCAGCACTTTGGGAGCCTAAGGTGGGAGGATCACTTGAACCCAGGAGTTCAAGGCTGCAGTGAGCTGACTGGGTCACTGCACTCCAGCTTGGGTGACAGGGTGAGACCACTGTCACTTAACCCATTTCTTGTTTAGAAAAAAAAGTGCAGCAGTGCAGCTCACTGCCAGCACAGTATTCTTTGAGCAAACAAGAAGAGAAATGGAGGAAAAAAAAAAAACTCTTACAATTCAACAACAAAAAGAAAAACAAGAATGTAAAGAGACATTTTTCCAAAAAAGATATACAAATAGCCAACAAGTGAAATGATGGTTAACATCATTAGTCATTAAGAAAATGCCAATAAAATCATAATGAAATAAGACCTCATATACATTAGGATGTCTATAATTTAAAAAATAGAGAATAACAAGTGGTGGTGAAGATGTAAAGAAATTAGAATCCTCTCCATTGTTGGTGGGAATGTAAAATGGTTCAGCCACAGTGGAAAACAATTTGGCAGTTCCTTAAAATGGTAAACATAGAATTACCATACGATCTAACACTTCTACTCTTAGGTATATAGACAAAAAAATTGAAAACAAGTACTCAGATACCTTGCATGAGAAGGTTCATAGCAGCACTATTACAAAAGCCACAAGTTGGAAACAACCCAAATGCCAATCAATAGATGAGGGGATAAAAAAAATTGTGGTTTATAGAGCCACAAAAGGGAATGAAGCACTGGTACATGCTGCATGGCTAAACCTCGAAAGCAAGGGCTGGGATGGGGGCATGGAAAGTAATAGCTTACCGGGTACCACATTGTATTTTGGGGCAATGAAAATGTTTTGGAACTGGATGGAGGTGGTGGTTGCCATGTACTACATAAAACTAATTGTTCACTTTAAGATGGCTAATTTTCTTATGAGAATTTCTCAATTATAAAATACCTTCCATGTATTCTTTCTAAGGATGACACTAGAGTTCATTGAGTATCAGATACAGAGGTTTGCTCTGGAAAAATGAAGTAGTAATTTTTTTGAAAAAGGATGATGTGGGATTCAAGATATGGGGGATCAAATGTCAGAGGAGCAAGGGGATCTTCTGGATGACAGTCCATGGAGATCCCATGACAGCTGGACAGCAGGCCAGCTGTGTACCCAGGACCAGCCAGAGCAGGGATGATGGCTCCCGAGAAAATCTAAGAACATTGCTAGATGGCCTAATGGGTTTGTGGGCATATTGAAAAGGTTTATAAAACTGAGAATTTGGAGTAGAATTAGAAAAATGACATAAACGCTTACAGAAAAGAAAATAATAAATTCTAGGGAGAAATATAAAAGAATACTACATGCCTCAGTTATAAATAGCATTTTCATAGTCATGAAGAAATATGAACACTGAATATTTACTTAACCAAAATTACAATATAATTATACAATTAGGTACATATAGCAAAAGGATGTGTGTGTATATGTAGTATGTATGGTGTTTGTGGTGTGTGCGTGGTATGTGCACGGTGTGTGTGTATGATGTATGTATGGTGTGAGGTGTGTGCAGTGTGTGTGGCATTTATTGTGTGTATGTGTATGTACAGTGTGGTATGTAGGTGGTTATGTGGTGCATATGGTGTGTCTATGAGAGTGTGTTGTGAGTGTATAGTACGTGTGTGAGGTGTGTGGTGTACGTGGTGTATGTGTGCATAGTATCTATATGGGGTGTGTGGTGTGTAAGGTCCTTGTGGTGTGGTGTGTGTGAATCTGTGTTGTGTATAGTGTGTTGTATGGTATATGTGTATGCATCGTGTCTGTGGTGTTATGTGGTGTGTGTGTGCGTAGTATATATGGGATGTGTGTGCATGTGGCATGTGTGTAGTATGTGGTATGATGCTGATGGTGCATTAAACGGAGTTAAATCCTAATATTCCCAGCTGGGAAGTCTACAGGTGTGTTAGTCCGTTCTCACATTGCTATAATACCTGAGACTGGGTAATTTATCAAGAAAACAGGTTTAATTGGCTCACAGTTCTGCAGGCTGTACAGGAAGCACAGGCTTCTACTTCTGGGGAGTCTCTAGGAACCTTCCAATCATGGCGGAAGACAAAGTGTGAGTAAGACGCAGATGGCGGCTAGGCGCAGTGGCTCACGCCTGTAATTCCAGCACTTTGGGAGGCAGAGGTGCGCGGATCACGAGGTCAGGAGATTGAGATCATCCTGGCTAACACGGTGAAACCCTGTCTCTACTAAAAATACAAAAAATTAGCGGGGCATTGTGGCGGGCAGCTGTAGGGAGGCTGAGGCAGAACCCGGGAGGCCGAGCTTTCAGTGAGCCGAAATCGCACCGCTGCACTCCAGCCTGGGTGACAGAGGGAGACTCCCTCTAAAAAAAAAAAAGAGAGAGAGAAAAAAAAAGATTCAGATGGTGGGAGCAGGAGCAAGGTTGGAGGAGGCGCCACACACACTTAAACAACCAGATTTCCTGAGAGCTCACTATCAGGAGAACAGCACGAGGGGATGGTGCCAAACCATTCATGAGTGACTGCCCTATAAGCCAATCACCTCCCATCAGACCCGGCCTCCACAGTAGGGATTACAAATTGACATGAGATTTGGGCGTGGACACAGATCCAATTCGTATCAATAGGTAATGATTAAAACTGAAAAAAGAAGTACCACGGTCAGAAAGTTATTTAAAGAGTTAAAGGTAAATGCCAATAGGATCAGTTTAAAGAGTCGGAAGTGTTTGCCTCAGAAGAGGACATTCAAGCTTTTTTATACAGCTTTTTGACTCTTTAAACTATGCACATACATAAAGTTGATTTTAGAAAACTAAAAATGTTAAAACGTTCCAAAACAGATTGGATGAGTACACACTTCATCATGATTGTGGCTGAGGGAGATTGGGTTAGAGAAGAGAGGATGAGACCAGGAAGTTCCAGGGACTGAGGAAAAGTTGAAATGACGAAATGTTCATAATTGTTAATGGCAGGTTGTGGGAAAGTTGGTAAGTTGCTTCAGTGTTTGTTCACTCTGTACTTTTTCATACATTTAACATTTCTTAAATTAGTATAATAATGAACTATGTAATCAGCTACAGAGTTGAGGGTGTGGAGCTCACCCAGGACAGCTGAGCTACCGGTGTAAAATGAACGGTATTTTAAAAAATTACTATTCGAGGAATTAACAGAACTAGGACACCCTAGTCAAGGGTTGATAAGGACAGACCCCAGGGCTCTGTCTCAGCTCTCCTGGCCACACCTGGAGGACATGGGCTTCTCCAAGGTCACACTTTCAGTAGGTATTGATGAAGGATATGGAGACACCTGAAGCTCTGGGCGCTGCATGATCTGAGAAGAGAAGCTCCGGGAACGTGGGAGCTGAGTTTCAGATACCTGAGGGCTGTCATCCAGCAGAGGGAGTAGGTGACGACTGGACTAGGGAGAGACCCTTATCAAGGCTACATTCATTGATGGCCTTCTTTGTGTGAGGTGCTGCTATGACATTAAATTTCCACTTACCTAAATCCAATTTTGTGCACTTGTTTTCTACTCTTGTAGGAAGGACAACAGTGACAACCTCAAACCAGTAATCTAGTCAAAAGAGCAATTCCCAAGGCACGACATGTAGGGAATGCGGATTCATCAGCACCCACAGAGACTACAGTGATTGCCGATAATGCCAACTTAATGCCTGGCCAGCAGCATGGATCGTGACCTCCACTTTTCTTTTGTGTTTACAGAACCACAAAAAAGTCCATTGTTTTCATTCTTGTTGCTTGTTTCACAGGTCTACATAATCTACTTTTTAAAGTCAAAAACGGACTTAGTACTGGACAATAAAAGTATAAACTCAGTATAGTGCATAGTATTTTTTTCATATACATATGAATATATATACGCTTTTACACATGTATGCATATGTATCATATGGGTCAAAACACTAGATGGAATGGAATTTTTTAATTGAAATAATTTCCGGTTATTAAGCATATCAGCTACCTTTAAAGTATTCATTTTACTGTATTTATATTAATTATTGATGCTTGAACTTCAGAATAGTGGAGAATAAAAGTTAAACATCGCAAGAAGATTTCTCCTTTATTACTTCTTTAAATCAGAGAAAAGATATTTAAAGAGAAAATAGGAAGTATCTTCCCCACCCCACATAATTTATGAAGTAAATTATCATACCATAAAGAGACACCAAATAAAATCTGTGGGTCTCAAAACATTAGGAGCACTGCTTCCGTGCAATCAGTTAAAGTACACACCCATATTGGTCATCCATTGAAACATATTATTTTCCTGAGTAAATTCTCCACAATTCTGAAAATCGGTGAAAAGATCATCTCATGTTACTTCTACACAAAACCAAGCAGCACATGTGGCTCTCCACGTTTCAGGGCATACACATCCCTTTCCACCGGGGATCAATGTGCCCTACGGGAAGCAACTTCTTGCCTTTTAAACCAGATTTAGTAAACAAAAACTGTTTTGTATAGCTGACACAGGATCACATCGATTGCACGAAAAAGGTCAGTCTGTGGAAGGAAAGTTACAAAGGCAAACAGGGCACGTTAAGGAGGCGTAACCAATCACATTGGATTTTCTGCTGTTGGAATTTTTTTCGGGTCAAAAATACAGGTACTAGGACTCCCTGAATCCAGCAGGTGTTAGAGGAAGGCAGAGGGCGGCCTCCTGCAAAACATCTACCTTTGCCAGTTTCTAATCCAGGATCCAGAAGCTGCAGCATCCGTGCTCCCCGTGCTTGCGCTTGGAAGCAGAAACGCCCTCAACCCTCACTTCTCACAAGGCCTCCGACCCACCTACCTGGCGCTCAGTCCGGGAGCCAGCGGCTGGACGGAGCGGGGTTGCGCCCTGGAACACCGGGCAGGCGAGGAAGGAGAAAAGCCCAGCTGGCGGCTTAGAGGCGAGGGTCGTGCCTTTCCCAGCGGCCTCGCCCTGGCCATCCTGACCCTGAGGGAAGGGGTCAGCCCAACCGCGCCCCGTCCGCCTCTCCGCCTCCCGTCCCCGCACCGCGCCGCGCCCAAGTCCCCGCCCAGTGCCCGCGACTCCGTGGAGCGCAGGCGACCTTGGTCCAGTCCCGCGGGGCCCCTCGTGCGCTCCAGAAGCCTCATCGCATCATCAGTGGTCTCCGGGAGGCCGCGGGCCCGCTGCGGCTCCCACCCTGACGACCCTGGATTGCTCTCCCCATTCTCAGCCTCACCCCCCATACTCCTTCCACCCCATATTTTGCAGCCTCTAAGGACACGAACCATCTGCGGCTGAAGTCGCTTGGACTGAACCCCGCCGAAGATTTTGGCAGCTGCACACTCCCTCCCAGGGAGGTGAGGGCGCCCGGCGAAGTGTGGGGTCTGCCGCCCCCTGCCGGCCTGGCTGACGTTCGCTTCTGTTTCCACGGGGCCCAGCAATGTTCCAAGTGCAACGTTTGGAAGGTAAGGTTGAGAATAAATGCTGTTTACAAATTCCAGAAAAGAAAAAAAAAAATGTTGCTCTTCTGTTTAGCAAAAGGTTTTCCCAGAGAAGCCAGAACTTCTGTGGGTTGTGTTTAAATCTTAAGTGCATCCGAGCTGTTGCCTGCAGGCGCTGGTATTACCCAGGGGGGTAGTTTCAGGACAGTGTTTCTGAACACTCCAGGCTCTTGGATGAAGCAACCTTTCCACATTAAGTATGTAACATCATGTACTAGGTCCTACGATTTACCCGTCATGCAAAAGGAGCAAGTCTGCAAAACAGGGCTTTTAAAGAGTCTTTTCAGAAGGAAAAAAAATGTTGGAATAGCTGATTCGTTGCCTATTTGTTGTTGACTTTACATCAAAACTGATCCCCTGAAAGGTATTTATAGGTATTAACGATAAATAATGAAAAGGATCAAAATAGGAATGTTTCATTCAGTTTAACCTGGCTCATGCAGTGCACTTCAGGCCCTAGACTCTGGTTTGAACTCTGCGATTTCTACCATTCCTTGGCTTTGTTTGCTTCAGACTGATCAGAGTTCTGATCAGAGTTCTGTGAATACAGTAGGTGCTCGATAAATGCTTATTCTGGTTACTGCTATTGATGCCTGTGGCAGTAACTGCAGACCAGCAGGCTCCCACAGCAATGAGGCATGGGGCTGGAGGGCCTGGCTGTGGCATCCAACCCTGCTCCATCTGCCACACTAGCTGTGTGACTTTGGGGAAGCTATGAACCTCTGCTGAACTCTCTATTAATAATGTGAGAGTGGTAGTAATAGCACCTCCCTTATAGGGTTGGAGTGAGGAGTAAATGAAATAACCTGTGTAAAGGACCTAGTGTGGTACCTTGTGTTGTGTAAACTACTCATGGGACAGGGGACTAGTATCCAGAATATACAAGGAACTCAAACATCTCCACAGCAAAAAATATGTATATATATTAAAATATGGGCAGATGATCTGAATTATCAAAAGAAGACATTACAAATGTGCAACAAGTGTATGAAAATGTGCTCAACATCACTAATCCTCAGGGAAATACAAATCTAAACCACAATGAGCTATTGTCTCATCCCAATAGGATGACTATTGTCAGACAAAAAATAACACATGCTGGTGAGGATGCAGAAAAAAACGGGAACTTTTCTACACAGTTGGTGGGAATTTAAACTACTACTGTAATTCTGGAGAACAGTATGGAGGTTCCTCAAAAAACTACAAATATAAGTACCTTATGATCCAGCAGTCTCACTACTGGGCATTTATCCAATGGAATGGAAATCATTGCATCAAAGAGTCATCTGCAGCCCCAGGTTTATTGCAGCACTAGCCACAATAGCCAAGATACGAATCAACCTAGTTGTGTGACTACACATGAATGGACAAAGAAAATAAGGTATATACATACAATGGAATACTATTCAGCCATAAAAATTAATGGAATCCTATCGATTGCAGCAACATGGATGAAACTAGAGGACAGTATGTTAAGTAAGCCAAGAACACAAAGGTAAACACTCACAAAGGTTCTCACTCATAATGTTGCCATAGGTGGCTATTAAGGTATGAGCAGGGCAGAAGAGGGCTTCCCCCACCACTGCCCCAAACACACACCAGGAGTGTTGCCAACCATCAGGTGATGGTCAGGATGGTTATTAACGGTCTCTCTAAAGTAATAATTGGTCACAGCTAGCACCAGTGAAAAGCAGTCTCCCAAGAGATAGAAAACACCTATCATCAGCAGCTTCCTGATAAGATCTCAGGAATTGGGCAAGTGGGGAGAAGGGATCTGAGACCTCGGAAGCATACCAGCGTATAAAACCCCCAAGTCCAAAGGTCAAGGTGCACACTTGCCTTTCAAGTCACCCGCTTGGCCCTATTCCAAGTGGACTTTCCTTCCTTTCATTCCTGCTGTAAAGCTTTTTAATACACTTTCACTCCTGCTCTAAACACTTGCCTCAGTCTCTCCTTCTGCCCCATGCCCCTCAGTCAAATTCATGCTTCTGAGGAAGCAAGAATTGAGGTTGCTGTAGACCCGTATGGATTTGCCGCTGGTAACAATATGTGGCAGCTAAAAAAGTTTATCTCAAAGAAGTAAAAAGTAGAACAGAGGACAGTAGAGGCCTGGAAGGGTGGGGAAAGGGGGAATAGGGAGAGCTCGGTTAAAGGCTACGAAATTACAGCTGGATAGCAGTAATATGTTGTAGTGTTCTATACCACTGTAGGATAAATATGGCTAACTTTATATATTATGAAGTTTCAAGCAACTAGAAAGAGCATATTGAATGTTTCCAACACAAATGAGTGATAAACTTTGAGATGATTGGTGGATATGCTAACTACCCCTCTTCGATCTCTATACATTGTATGTATTGAAATATCTCTGTGTACTCTGTGAACATGTGCAATTATTATTTGTCAATAATTTTTTTTATTTTGATCTCATAGAATTAGAGAGTAGAATAGTGGTTACCGGAGGATGAGGAGGGTAGTCAGGGAGAGGAGAATGGAGAGAGGTTTGTCAATGGGTACAAAGATCCAATTAGATAGAAAGAATAAGTTCTGCTGTTCTGTTACACTCTAGGGTGACTATAGTTAATAATTATGTGTTGTATGTTTCAAGATAACTAGAAGAGAGGATTTTGAATCTTCTAAGAAGAAAGGATAAATGTTTAAAGTGAGGGGTATGCTAATCACCCTGATTTGATCCTTATACAATGTATCCATGCACTGAAACATCACACTGTACCCCATAAATATGTACAATTATATGTGCCAATCATAAATAGAACTTCTAAAAGGAGTTTAGTACAGTGCCTAGCATATAGTGATTAACCAATCGAGTATAGCCATTATTATTATTATTCCTTCCTCCCAGTAGTAAATTACAGTGCAGTGGTTAAAAATAATCACTTGAGACCCAGATATTTGCATTGGAACCTGGCTCTCCCAATTTCCACTGATGTAACTATGGGCAAGTGAGTTTCAATGCTCTGATCTATAAAATGGTAATGACAATAACAGAGAAAAATCTGGTGATTATGTCATGGTATGGATAATTCGTAGTGCTGTTGGTGCCTGGCACAGATCCACAAACCTACAATAAGTTATAGCTAGTAGTAAAATAAAAATTCTAAGCAAGTGTATTTAGATTAACCACCAATACTTCATTGTCCCCTGTGGTAATAATGTCTTTATCTAATTTCACCTTTCCATTTATTTGCTTACTGGAAGATTGATTCCTAGAGGAAGGCTGAGTCCAGAGTGTCTGAACTCAGTGACAGCTTCCCACGTGAAGGTCAAGTGTTGTCTGCAGCCCCTGGTGGAATCCTGGTTGCCAACGTCCGTCCTTCCACTTAGAGCAGTTCTTGTGCAGTCTTTGATGCAAGGTAATTTTGGAAGAATTGCCTCAAGGGCATTCAATGGTGATGACTACTGATTGTGGTCTGGGTAGGGGGAAAGGATACTCATAGGGACCAAGTGCAGTGACCTTAGCTCCCATAGTTATTCATTATTGGAACATGGTTTTCAAAGTAAGTCAAATGAAACTGAACAATGTTTGCAATAATCCATTACTGCCTGTGGGACAGGGAAGAGTTCTGGAAGGGACTGGGCTGGAGAACCCCGCAGGCTTGAGATAAGTTATGGGTTGGTGCTCCCTTGCCTACGGATTCTTTCAAAACAATGTCCCTGCAGCTTACTTAATTAGATGTCAGCTGGGTGGATTCTTTCTTCTCTGGCCACTCTTAAGGGACTCACGTACTGCTGGATTCAGAAAAGGGCTTCTACAAATTCAGGGACCCACCTTCCCTTACTGAGCTCTAACACTAAGAACCAGAGGACCAATGCTTTTATGAAGGTCAGATGACCTTTGAAAAGGGGAAACCTTCTTTTCTCCACAAATGACATTCCTTTCTTTTCCCAGGGGCGTGGGGCTCCCCAAGCTTGTGGCACACCCTGCCTTCAGTGGCTCGTCATGGCCTTTGTGTTAAAATCCACAATATTTAGCAAGGCAGACTCCCCTCCCCCAGTCATCTGGCCCAGTCTAATTTCCTCTCTCACCCCTCCCCCGGTGCTCCTCACCGGCTCATTTAGGTCTAATCAGGTGTCTTAGTCAGTTTGGGCTGTCATCACAAAATACCATACTTGGGGTTTAGACACAGACATTTATTTCTCACAGGTCTGGAGGCTGGAAGTCCAAGATCAAGGTGTGGGCAGATGCAGTGTCTGGTGAAATCTCTCCCCATGGCTTTTAGATGGCCCGACTCCTCGCTGCACCCTCACATGGCGTCTCCTCTGCTTCTGTGAGGAGGGAAAGGGATGGGGTGTGTGTGTGTGTGTGTGTGTGTGTGTGTATGTGTAGAGATGGCTCTCCTTATTGAGGCATGAATCCCATCATGGGAATTTCATCATGGCCTTCTGCCACATGAAGACACAGTAATAAGGGGTCACCAGATGCTGGCACCTTGACTGGGG
>NW_012101588.1:331406-332363 GCF_000951045.1 Mandrillus leucophaeus | reverse complement strand
AGGGACCAAGTGCAGTGACCTTAGCTCCCATAGTTATTCATTATTGGAACATGGTTTTCAAAGTAAGTCAAATGAAACTGAACAATGTTTGCAATGATCCATTACTGCCTGTGGGACAGGGAAGGGTTCTGGAAGGGACTGGGCTGGAGAACCCCGCAGGCTTGAGATAAGTTATGGGCTGGTGCTCCCTTGCCTATGGATTCTTTCAAAACAACGTCCCTACAACTTACTTAATTAGATGTCAGCTGGGTGGATTCTTTCTTCTCTGGCCACTCTTAAGGGACTCACGTACTGTTGGATTCAGAAAAAGGCTTCTACAAATTCAGGGACCCACCTTCCCTTACTGAGCTCTAACACTAAGAACCAGAGGACCAATGCTTTTATGAAGGTCAAATGACCTTTGAAAAGGGGGAACCTCCTTTTCTCCACAAATGACATTCTTTTCTTTTCCAAGGGGCGTGGGGCTCCCCAAGCTTGTGGCACACCCTGCCTTCAGTGGCTCGTCATGGCCTTTGTGTTAAAATCCACAATATTTAGCAAGCCAGTCTCCCCTCCCCCAGTCATCTAGCCCAGTCTAATTTCCTCTCTCACCCCTCCCCCGGTGCTCCTCACCGGCTTATTTAGGTCTAATCAGGTGTCTTAGTCGGTTTGGGCTGTCATCACAAAATACCATACTTGGGGTTTAGACACAGACATTTATTTCTCACAGGTCTGGAGGCTGAAAGTCCCAGATCAAGGTGTGGGCAGATGCAGTGTCTGGTGAAATCTCTCCCCTTGGCTTTTAGATGGCCCGACTCCTCGCTGCACCCTCACATGGCATCTCCTCTGCTTCTGTGAGGACGGAAAGGGATGGGGGGTGTGTGTGTGTGTGTGTGTGTGTGTGTGTGTGTGTATGTGTAGAGATGGCTCTCCTTATTGAGGCATGAATCCCATCATGGGAATTTCATCATGGCCTTC
>NW_012101588.1:316540-331356 GCF_000951045.1 Mandrillus leucophaeus | reverse complement strand
ACGGTGGCTCACACCTGTAATCCCAGCACTTTAGGAGGCTGAGGTGGGCGTATCACAAGGTCAGGAGATAGAGACCATCCTGGCTAACACGGTGAAACCCCATTTCTACTAAAAATACAAAAAAAAAAAAAATTAGCCAGGCATGGTGGCGGGTGCCTGTCGTCCCAGCTACTCGGGAGGCTGAGGCAGGAGAATGGTGTGAACCCAGGAGGCGGAGCTTGCAGTGAGCCGGGATCACACCACAGCACTCCAGCCTGGGCGATAGAGCAAGACTCCATCTCAAAAAAAAAAAAGAAATAGTTTCACTTATGTTGTAATTTTGACATGGTTTGTTATAGGATGTGAAGATGTTAACACCACCACCCAGCTTAATTTTGGCATCTAAGACCTGAAAGGGTTGTGTCTATCAGCTGCACCCTTAGGTAGCCACATAACCTCGGGAAGGCCTCCGCCCCACTCCTCATACAGCAGGTATGAGAACAGCACTGCCTGTTGGGAAGCTTGACGGAGGCTATGGAGGTGCAGTGCTTGGCAGTGGGTCTCGTCCTGGAAGGTCCCAGCAAATGTGAGATACTTTTATGATTTTATTTTATCCAAAAGAATGGGAATGAAAGGAGAGAGGAGGAAACAAGACTAATCAGGAGACATGAAGGTGTAGTGGTGAGGGGCGGAGTAAACAGGAATAAAGGCAGCGTGGAGCAGCTGAATGGGGAGATGGCTTTCACCACTTCCCAGCATCTATTGCAGTTTCCACCCTCAAACATTTTGTAAGGACCGTTTATTCAAGGTAATGTTTGAACCCTGCTGAACCAGTGGCGTGGGTCTCTGAGAGAATAATTAATTAACTTGACTGTCTGGTTTGTGGATGCATTTATTCTCATGTAAGTCAACAACATCCTGGGATTGGGACACACTTTCTGGGCACTGCTGGCCAGTCCCAAAATGGAACATAAGGAAGTGGTTCTTCTACTTCTTTTATTTTTGAAATCAGGTAGAACAAAGATTATTTTGTATAATAATTATTTTTTCTCCCACAATATAGTAAAAATATATATGCCATGGCTTTATGTGCAATTCATTTAATTTTTGATTGATGAAATTCCTAGCTCAAAATCTTATATGAGATTGAGAATTCTTCCAGAAATATGTTTAATTTCCTTGTGAAGACCGTCAGTGTGCTGGAATGAATGGGCAGAGAAAATAATGGTTGATTTTTCAAATCTAAATGAGTGGGCCCACATGATGGCCAGTCTAGTTGAAAAAAAAGAAAATAGCCATTGTAGCCAACTATGCAATGGATAACTAAGCTCTTCACCTGGTTCTCAGTTTGATTAATTTATATCATTTCTGTTCAGGTGTCATGCTCCCCTCCCTTGCAAGTTGAAACAATGAAATATCTCTTTGAATATATTCTGTTCCTTGACCAGTTCACGGAGTGGGACTCAGTATTTCTCTCTGTTAGGGCCTGAGTAAGGCTTTACATAGATATACATTTGCTTCTTATCCCTGGAGAAATCACAGGCATCCATTTGCCAGATGCTATATGCATATAGTGACTCAGCAAATCCTCACTTACTGCTTGGGTTAGGCCCCCACGTTGTTATACATACATATATGCATACATACATACACACCTGTGTGTGTGTAAGTGTGAGTGTGTGTCCTTTACAAATACTAGCTTATTTAGCTTGTGGTGTAGGTAGGGTACTATATTCATGCCCATTTTATACACAAGGAAATCTAGACATAGAAAATCATGTTATTTGCCCAATGACCAAACTCCCAAGTCAAGGAAATAAAGGAACCTGGATTTAAGCCAGATTTCCGAGAAAAAATTGAGGACTCTTCTCACTTTTTCAACTATGTTCCAACCTTTGAAAACATAATCTAAACACATCCCAGTGTAACTGAAGAGCAGGTTAGTTGTTTGCCACTTGCAGAACCCAATTAAGAAGAGAGAAGTCTGGTATAAAGTGATTTACTTCCAATGCTAGCTTAAGGGAAGAAATACAGGAGTCCTGCTGTACTACTTCACTTTTCGAGCAGAAAGTGGCACTTTTGAAAGGTAGGAGAGGAAGCAAGGTGCGGGGGTCCATGCTAGCTTCGGAGCCTTATCTGTCAGTTGGTTGAACCGGTGACTGCTAGTGCCTTTATGAGCAGGCCGTTTCTCTTGAGGCAACTCCCTTGAGGGTGAGAGTTCTCTAGTGGGTATGCTTTGGTTTATAAATGGAGTGTGAACTCAAGAGTTCCATCTTAAAGCACATGGTTAGATGAACTTGCCCTGTAGGGAGACTCTGATGAAGGGGATGTAAAAGGCCATATTTGCATTTCTAAGGGGCTAAGTAGGAACTGGGAAACTAGGAGAATGAAGAAAAAAGAGAAAAACAAATAATGAAGCTATACTGGAAAAATGGAGGTCCTCAGTCACACTAGCAGGCTCTCTTAAACAGCTTTATTGAGGTGTCATTCACCCATTTAAGACATACAATCCAATGGATGTAAATATATTGAGAGTTGTACAGCCACCTTCACAATAAATTTTAAAATATTTTCATACCCCAAAAGGCACTCCACTCTCCTTGGCTGTTGCCCCTCCTCTGCAGCTTCTGGCAACCACAAATCTACTTTCTGTTTTGGACACTTCATATAAATGGAACCATACATTTTGATAGTTGTTCTCCATATAAACAATGTCCAGATGCTTGCCATTTAATCTATAAATTACCAGATACAATGTTACAAGTTGAATTTAGAGTCAAATACATTTGAATTCTGTGGAAGCCATTCAAGAAAATATCAAAGAAAATACAGAGCAGGAGAAGATTAAGCAAAGAGTCTTTTGGGAGAAATTGGTGTCTATGTGTGTGTGTGTGTGGATGGGGGCAGGGCATATTAATATTCTATTTCCGCCCATGGAAACTAGGACGTAGATCACTATGAACTTACTCAGTGGGCTACACCCAAAGGCTAGAACAAACTTCTCTGCCACAGGATTAACATATGTTTTAACCAACCTGGGGGGCACATTCTCTCATAAGCTCTTTTGGAAAGCAAGGCTTTCTGTGGATGTGTCATCTTCCCAGTGTGCTGCAATGCCCGGGGAGAGGAAAAAGTTTTATAGCCATGCTCAGTGAGATGCAGAGAAACATCTTCCATTTCATGAATAGTACTAAGTCTTTTCTCTTACACATGCAATATGCATACACATTCATACGCCACAGTGAGGAAGAAATTCTCACAGCATTAATAAAATACAGTTACTTCAGCAGCAATATACATCTACATTTGCCTATAATATGAAAGTGTTTTTTCTACTGAAAGATTTGCTTAATGTTTCTTCACCAGCAAATAAACCCTAATAAATCTCACTGCCTTATGAACCCTGGAGGTGAATAGGAGAAAATAATCCTTGGGGGAAAATTATCATTTTCAGAGAAAATCAGAGAAAAGTTTGATTCTTTTTGGGATATTTAATAGCGACATGAGCTGAGAAGGGGATCTCAGCAGTGATGCACTATGAAGCATAATAACACAACACAGTTACAGGTAACTCAGTTAAAGGCGGAAACAAATGGAAGTTTCTCTTTTTGAATATCAATTGTAGCCTGCTCTGCTACATTTCAAAAAACATCTTCAGAAAGTTTAACTTAACTCACTCTAAGACTTTACAGATTTATTGCGTGTTTTGAAGTCACACTCTGAGCTATAGAATTTCCCAAAGCACAACTCTTCTTGGAAATGAAAATTCAAATGGGAAGAAAGTGCAGGGTGAAGACATGGATATGGGCCTAAAGCATCTATTTCTTTGTGATCTTTTGACACATCTCTCAAGTGCTTTTTGGTGGGTTGGGTTTAGAATGCATCAGCCAACTCCTGCTCAATAATCCGTTTTTCCAGCCTGAAGTGTCTTAAATTGAGGAAGGACAAAGTCCCAGAGGTGGGGAGCAGGGGAACTTTGGCCTAGGACTTTGCATGAATCGATGAGGGTGCATCCCCCTCCCTGTCCTGCCCCTTGTGTTCTGTGTACCCTCAGGAGGTCAGGACCGGCCTTTCTGAGAGTGAGAATCTGTTCATTTGCCTTCCTACTGGATACCTGTCACCAGCATACAAACCAATGCGCTCTGAAGTGTGCCATCTTTCAGAACCTCCCTGACCGCACGTTCCCTGGAGGGCTCGCTGTCTTCAGAGTCAGGCTTGTCTCCTGCTGCCGCCTCCACTGCTCTCCCAGTCACTCTGTAACCCACTCCCTCTGCCTGCGGCCCCCACCACACCCCTCAAAGTGGTCAAGGTTGTCCTGTAGCTTCAATCCATGGAAGGTTGGCTACCTTCATTTTATTAGCCTCTTTTGGCCTCTCACCCTGTGAAAATCACTAGCATTCTGTGCCAGGGATGGAGCTGGCATCTCCAGGCTTGGAATAGAGCTGCCAAAGCTCAGCCAGGTGTCCTGAGGAGCCTTGGGACAGGGGACACTGTAGCCTTGTGGTGGGAGCACAGCTGAGGCTCCCTTGGCCACCCTTTGCCACGATCAGACAGAAAGCAGCTTTTGGACACATTCGATTTCCCAGAAAAATCAAGGCCAGTATTTAGCCCAGGCTCTTCTTTTTTACAATTTCCTCTGAAATTCAGATGCCTGTCAACATCGTGGACAGATGTATTCCTCCCCAGTTAATAGTGGTGTGTCCCTGTAGCAAACCCAATACAAAAATTGCCCTCTTTTGTAGGGGGGCTTTTTACCCAGTTTTTTGCATAATTTTTGTGCAAGATGGCAACATACTTTAGTTCAGTTCTGATTTATTCCCAACATCATCAGTGCACCAAATTTTTTGTATCTCAAGAAGGGACCAGTTAGAGGATGCTTATCACCAGTTAAAGTGACAATGTCACAACCAAAGCACATATTGTAAGAAATCAAACAATGGCCTCTAAGTTCCATTTCTACTCAGGGATGAACAAATCAACATCAATCTTGGCAACACAGTTGCCACTGATGGTACCTTACTTTTCTATCATGACATGGCAATCAAGAGCAAATACACAATTTATTCTTATTTTAGGTTTTATGGTTAGAACAGGAAGACAGCTAGACATGAGCAAGAGGGGAAAGCTCCTGAGAAAAGGTAGGTGTGGAAAATCTCACACCCCAGATATTACCTGAGTCCTGCATGCTAGATATGCGCAGAGGCGGGGGAATACTTAGGCAGAGGGGAATGCCCCTTAACACGCCCAGCATTCGCTCACCCTGTAGTTAACTTTTCCAGATGTCACCAGGTACATGCCGATAGGGAGGGAAGAGGGCAAAGGAGAAATTCTTAAGAGATACACAGCTGCAGTTAGTATAGATCTGAGTGCTATGCAGCCTTCCTGGGGTAGCGGCAATGAGCAATGGAGCCAGTAGGTAGAATTCATATCTGATATGGTTTAGCTGTGTCCCCACTCAAATCTCATCTTGAATTATAGCTCCCATAATTCCATGTGTTGTGGGAGGGACCCAGTGGGAGATCATTGAATCATGGGGGCAGTTTCCCCCATACTGTTCTCGTGGTAGTGAATAAGTCTCATGAGATATAATGGTTTTATAACAGAAAACCTCTTCGGCTTGGCTCTCATTCTCTCTTGTCTGCCCACGTGTAAGATGTGCATTTCACCTTCCACCGTGATTATGAGGCCTCCTCAGTCACGTGGAACTGTGAGTCCACTTAACCTCTTTTTCTTTATAAATTACCCAGTTTCGGGTATGTCTTTATCAGCATCATGAAAAATGACTAATACAGCATCCAATGCCAGGACCATGCATGCATGTCAACAAATACTAAGGGAAGGTCCCACAAGCCTAGAGTGAGCCTAGGACTTAAGGCAGGAGCAAGAAATCTAGACAAGGAAAAAAGCAGAGACTTAAGACAGAAGTGGGAACTTCAGGAAAGGGTTTGACATCATAGTAACCCAATGCGGAACTCTTGGAGAGCTGTTGGCTCCCTCCCTTTCAACAGCCCGCTCTGCCTTATCTTTCAGGGTGTACTGTCTCTCTGTGTAAACTCTCTGCTTTCTACCTTCCTTCCATAAATTTTCTACCTTCCTTCCATAAATTGTCTTTTTCGGCTAAATTAGTCACTTAGCAGAATTCTTTCTCCCAAGTAAGACTAAGATCTGAGGATTCCTGCACTTCCAGATAGCATTGTATTCATTAATGTAGTAACACAGGAGTGGTGACATCATTCTAACCTGTTTATCAGTCTAGTTAATCTTTTAATATATTGCAATCTGTTCATGGAAAAGTTTTTTGTATAATTTCAACTTTTATTTGAGATTTGGAGGTACATAAGCAGGTTTGTTACATCAGTAAATTAGCCTCTTTTGGCCTCTCACCCTGTGAAAATTGCGTGACACTGAGGTTTGAGGCACAAATGATCTCATTACCCAGGTAGTGAGCTTAGTATCCCACAGGTAGTTTTTCAGCCCCTGCCTTCCTCCCTCTCTCCCCGCCCTAGTAGTTGCCAGTGTGTCTTTTGTTGCCATCTTTACATCCATGTGTTGAACTACTTTCTTCATTAAACATCTTGATTCATAGCTACCCATTCTGCTTCCAGTAAAGCAGAAAGTTTTATTTGGTTAATATGAACCAAATAGATTAAAAAGAAGTCATGACGATCAGACTTGATTAACTGACCATTTGATTAACTGACCATTTATTCCACTTGGATCTCCCACCTCTAGGTCAGGAAGAGCCTCTGGGTGACTATGTGAATACCCAGGGGGCTTCAGTGTTCAGTATCACTGAGCAGCAGCGGGGGGCAGGAAGCATAGAAGAATGTGCAGCAAAATGTGAGGAGGAGAAAGAATTCACCTGCTGGTATTTGCATTGTCGTTGCACCTACGCAGGAATCTGTCATTTGGATGGCAAGTTATTTATTCACAAATGTATTAATGATTTAAGAGGAAAGAGAAATTTGTGGAGTCAGGGTTTGGAACTGTATTTGCTCACAGTATCTGAAGCCATACTAACAGTTTCTTATTAAGGTTTATTGGAGTCTCCTTTAGAAAAATGCCCCAAAGGGAAGTTATTTATTTTTACAGTGGACATAAACATTAGCAGCTATTGTTCTGAGGTCTAGTTTTTAATATCATCATTATCAGTAAATGTTTGTTGAAGATCATGTGAATGAAAGTGTCCTAGATAGATCTGAGCAATGACTTATAGCTACAAGATCCAGTGCCTGCCCTTTAATATTTAAGATGTAGTCAAAGAAACTGGATATAATGTTAAAAAAAAAAGAAAAGAAAAGAAAAGAAAAGAAAAGACAGCCCAAGTGAGGTACAGGCATAATCAATGCATGCTCTACCCAGATCCAGAGGAAAGAACAGTGTCTAAGGTTGAGGCAGCTAGAGGAGGTTCAGGGAGGGGGTGGGAGCTGAGCTGGGTTTGGAGTTGAGAGAGCTCTTGACAAGCACCAGGAAGGCGGGGGATGATGCGGCCCTGCACCTTCTGAGGGGGACCATTAAGAGATCAAGTTGGCTAAAGCAGAGGCTTTGTGTAGGTGATGGGCCTGGGAAGGTAGCTATGGATGCCAGACAGCACCCACGGCAGGACCACGTGGATGGGGATGGGAGGGGTCAGGGGCCAGTGCGGGGTGGAATGTGGAGCAGAGGTTCAGGAGAAGTGATCAGAGTTGGGAGGTCGTGGAGACAAGCCTCCAGAACTGGGAGACAATAAACTTATGTCATTGAAGCCATGCAGTTTATGACCCTCTGTTATTGCTGCCCTAACAAATGGATACAGGTAGCCATTTAGATTGTCTGCTGAGCCCACTCACTAATGATCTGATAAATATATACTCATGTCTGTCCCTCTGGGTATTTGTGATAGTTTTTCTGAGTTATATGTCATAAAATAGGATAGCTGCATCATCTGGTATTCGTATGACCAATCTCACTAAATAATGACAGATTTCTCTTCAGAATCACTCTATCAGTTCACGCTTCCTCCATAATGCAGGACAATTGTCCGTTCCCCAGCTTCCTGAGCATTTTCAGATTTGTCAGATTTTTGTCATGTGCTTTTAGTATGCCCTGCATTTCCCCTGTCTGGAAATTACCTATTCATAACCATGAAGTTTTCTAATTGAAGTGTAGGATGATTCTCTTAATAATCAGAAGCTGTACCATAAGTACTTTCCTCCACTCTTTGCTCTTTTTAATCTTTTATGCGATTCTTTGATAAGTGGAAACTTTTATTATTCTTTGAAAAATAGAAACTTTTATTAATATTTTCCTTCAGAAAACAATGCATTAATCATTTGTATAGCCTACGAATAGAAATATATAGCTTAGGAATTATCTTCCTATTCTGAAATCAGGGCTAACCCCACCAAATCTTCTTCAAAATGTTTAAGATTTTCTTTTTTCCTTTTTTTCTTTTCTTCTTGTTGTGTTTTTTTTTTTTGTGTTGTGTAATGATGATATTTGTTTCCCATGCTTTGGACATATTTATTGTCCGATCCATTTTTCCCATTGGGGTGCAATGCCAGGGCCATCACATATCGTATTTTCATGGATTCATATTTCTATTGCCAAGCTTTTGATTTTGTTCCATTCATCTATTCTTCTATCCATGAACCAAAGTCACCTAGCCTTAATCGTGTTAGAGCTACAATAATATATAGTAATGCATTTTTTAGGATTATATGTAAATTTTAAATGCTGTTTAAGTTTCACAAAAGTTCCTATAGGAATTCTGATCAGAATTGTATTGAATTAGATTTATTTCAGAAGAACTGACATCATTTAACAGCCATAAGTCTATTGCCCAACAAGGATGTATTAGTCCATTCTCACACCATCATAAAGAAATACCTCAGACTGGGGAATGTATAAAGAAAAGCAGTTTAATTGGCTCATGGTTCCACATGCTGTACAGGAAGCGTGGCTGGGGAGGCCTCAGGAAACTTAAAATCGTGGTGGAAGGCAAAGGGGAAGCAGGCACATCTTCACATGGCTGGAGTAGACGGAAGAGAGATGTGGGGAAGTGCTACACACTTTTAAACCACTAGATCTCCTGAGAACTCACTCACTATCATGAGAACAGCACCAAAGGGGAAATCTGCCCCGTTATCCAGTCACCTCCCACAAGGCACTGCCTCCATCATTGAGGATTACCATTCAACGTGAGATTTTGGTGGGGACAAAGGTCCAAACCACACCAAAGGGTGTATTGGAGAGTTGCTCAAAATTGTGTTATTTAGCCAGACACACTGGCTTGATCCCATATTCCCAGCAACTCAGGAGGCTGAGGTGGTAGAATTGCTGGAACCTAAGAGTTCAAGTCCAGCCTGGGTAATATACTAAGAACTCATTTCATAAAAAAGTGATTATTGCCTGACAATTTAATATGGATGTTTAAAAATACTATTCCAAAACAATTTTGAAAAAGAAAATCCTTTCTAACACAGAAGTAGTTTAGTTTAAAAATATTTAATAGCCATTTTATATAAAAAATTTGAGAATTACATATTATGTAAAAAAATTGATTATTATAGAATATACATATGTGTGTCAATATTTGTTGTTCATATCTGGCTTTAATATATCTCTGGTTATTTCTGAAGTTTTATTTTTACCATGCTCTTATTACTTCTTAGTTGCTCACAGAAATGTATATACCTTTCTTCAAAGTCACATTTTGTAGTTATAAAAGTTGGAATTATCAACTTTAATCCATTCATCTCTGTGGACCCAAATATGCTTTATAAAAATATTGCCACTATATATGCTAGAATTGCAATGTGTAGAACAACTACTATTAGAGAATACTGTCAGTTATAAACTTGTCACGTAAATATATAAATATTATACTTTACATTTTTCCAGAGTATCAATCTTTTGGTCTTGTTTCACAGACCCTGTCTTCAGCAAGCATGTGTATCAGACAACTCACCAAATAATAATTTATATTGTGATTCTTTTGCCAAATGTAGGTGCTACGAAATTCAAAGATTTCTTATGTTCCTTCAATTTTGATACAGGATATAAATTTATTTAATTAAATGTAGGAACACCATCAAGTGATTGTTCTCACAAGATATTCCACAAGTATGAATTTTAATATTGAAATTTGTACATCATTATTTTTAGATACTTAATACTACATATTTTCTAAAATGTTGCTTAACGTATATGGATTTGTTATTAATTTTTTGAAAAAATGTTTTAAAAATTTGGTTTTTTCTTTCCTTTTTATTTTACCATATAAAAAAGCAAATAGATTTCATGCTATTATTCCCAACTCCTGTTAAGGAAACAAAGTTAAATAATTCTCTTATGTATGAAAAAATACAAAGAGCAAGTAGCATCTACATTTTTTATTACCAGCCAACAGGCTTTACGTTGGATGAATATTTCCCAAACTGTGTTTCATAAAGCAGTAATTCCCCATAATATCTATTTCAAAAAATACAAATTTTTGCAATATATCTTTGCCAATTTTTGAATAAACAAATATAAAGGCATGTATGAGGTATTTTAAGAAGTTGTGCACTATTTCTCGGAAATTCAGGAAGTTGCTTACCACATCACTTGGTATATAAATGCATTGACATTTAGCCAAGGTGGCATTTTTCATAAGGAACCCGTGGTGGACATGTGTGTTGTCAAGTCTTTCAACGTGTGATTACAAATGCATGTGTTTCTTTCTGTATATGGCTTTTAAATATTCACAATAAAGTATAAAGTATAAAAGTAACATATCTTTTTGTGTGTTAAGAAGTTTAAAGTTCCATGTTGACACAGTCAGAATGATTTTGTACATCAGTTAATTTACCAGTGAGATGTTTTGTTGTTTTCAATAATCCAAACATAAACTTTAGTATTAATGTTAATGCTCTGTCAGTGGATTTTAAAGAAGTGTTCATGAGCAAAAGAAAGAGATGTTTACAATACATAATAGATCTCATTGTTATTTTATTTTTTTGTGGCGGAGTCTCGCCCTGTTGCCCAGGTTGAAGTGCAATGGCGTGATCTCAGCTCATTGCAATCTCCGCCTCCGGGGTTCAAGTGATGCTCCTGCCTCAGCCTCCCAAGTAGCTGGGACTACAGGCATGCGCCACCATGCCTGGCTAATTTTTTGGATCTTTAGTAGAGACAGGGTTTCACCATGTTAGCAAGGATGGTCTCAAACTCCTGACCTCAAGTGATCTGCCTGCCTCGGCCTCCCAAAATGCTGGGATTACAGGCATGAGCCACGGTGCCCAGCCTCATTGTTATTTTTAACATTTATCTTCTTGACAGTAGAAATGTTTTTGATACATACAGCAATAATTTGTTCTTACAGAAATTGATACCTATTTCATATATGGAATAGTTTCCAAACCTGCAACTTTTGGGTCAGTGCACTATTCAAGGGCTCATAGAAGATCTGATTTACAGATGTGAAATCCCATAGAATAGTGCCTAAACCTAAAGGACTGGCTTTATGGTAAAAAGAAGTGCAGCAGTGAACATATAGCAGTGGGATCCATCCATTTACCATATCAACCAAAACCTCTCTACCTGTAAGATTTGTCTCTCTTTTAAAAAATTAAAAATTAAAAAATTTAAAAGCTATGGTGTTGGTCTGGGGATGACACCTTCCAAAGTTTTGGCTCTGCCCTCAAAGGTGCATTTGGCTCTGTCCTCAAAGGTGCATTTTCATCCTTTGAGTGAATGACCATCACATGATGCTTTGTTCCCACTAACTAGAAAGCATGGATGATAAACTGGATATATGAAATGGACAATCGCTAGACCATATATAAAAACAGGACATTGACACATAATCTTCAGCAACCAGTCCAGGAAACCAAATAAGCTCTGTTAACAATCAACCCAAAAGAGTCAGGACTTAATTAAGAACTTCCAGCTTCCTTAATTTTTGCCACCTTTATAACTTTGGACAACTATACAAAGCCAAATATGCTCCCCAAACCACATAGGATTCTAATTAGCCCATCTCCAGCTACCCTGGGCCAACAACCTCTTATCAGAGGATACCTGAAATCTTCCCTGTTTTGTCTACTACAAAAATTTCCCGTTCCCCTGCCTGCCATTGAGTCTTTGCCAACTTTAGGGATTCTAGTGATGTTGGCGGCCTCCTCTGCTATAAAAATCTGTGAATAACAAGCCTCTGCTTGATCTCACTTGTGTGGTCTTTGTTTATTTCACATGGACCAGGAACCAAAGGATAGAAGAAGGTGTAGGAGATCAGAGTGGTGGGAGAAGCTATAGGAAAAGGAGCAGGCCTTCTGAAAGGTCAGAAGGCACTGCATAGCTTCGGGAGAGAATAAGCTGAAGGCAGCTGTTCTCTTGCCCTGAGGCAGAGGGTGAGGAATAGGTACAAGGGAGTGTAAGGGAATTTATCTTAAATAGGTTTGTTTACTTATGTTGTCCAAAAACTGACCTTTGATCATCCACGCAGGTGAGTGCTCCCTAAAAGGAGGAACAATAATGTTAATTGCCTGCAGATTGTGTTTGCTCCAGGCTTTCAGCATTGTGTCTATACTAAATAAAAGCAAGCAGCCCAGCTGTTCAAGACTGCTCACTCTTCAGCCACTAGTGAGTCCCCTAGCTGCTCCTACACTGTATACCTGTGCCTGAGTACTTCTTTCATCTGTCACTCGGCCAGGGTCTATGAGACAGACCCGGCAAGGAGGGATGGCCTCTTTCATTATAATTTCTAGTAATCCATTCAGGAAATTGTTTCCTATCCGAAAACCTGTGGATCTGCAGAATTAGTGGTTGCCTCAGTCTTGGAAGGTGGGTGGACACTTATACCAGGTAGTAACTATGTTGTTACTTGGTTACTTTGTCTTTTTTTTTCCATCCATAGTCTCATACCCCACTGCCCTATCACCTGCACCCTGCCATAACCTCCCATATAAACTATTTGTATTGAAGTTCTTTTTCAGGGGTCTGCTTCACAGATAACTCAACCTAAGATAAACTTCAACAAAATGTTTGTGTTTATTATAATAGTTATTACTGCTGTAATTGATAGTCTTCCATACTTCAGTAATTAAACAAAGAAAAGCTTAATTCTTATGTAAGACTAAACGGCATGAGGGGGTGGGTGTTAACCCTAACAATTCAAGAACCCAGATTGATGGAGGCTTGAACAATATTCAGTGTGTGACTTTCAAAAGTGTCCTTAGCACCCACATCCAACAAACAGATGAACAAAAGAGCCAAAAATCATGCTAGTTATTTTTATTGTCCAGACATGACATTGACCAGAATTTAGTCATGTGGGCACACCAAACTGCAAACGAGGCTGGGAAATGAATTCTAGCTGTGTGCCCAGGAGGAAGGAGGTAGGTGAACAACTAAACAGACACTGCCCTGGACATTCTTTTCTGGTAGCCACATACTTGTTTTCTTTCTCTTCTGATAAAACACAGTCCAACCTATTTCCCAAGTAAGCTTCATCTTCTGAGGTGTACCCGCCTAGAAATGTCCTCCCCCTGGTTCCAAATATGCCCCTGAGTGATGGCAATCTAGAAATTTAAAATAAGAAAACCACCCACTACTATCCTTTCATACACCCAATGTACAATGTTGGAGCAAAAACAAAGACAGCAATAAAAACTCATAATCAAGAGAAAGCATCAAAAACACACAATATTCTCTGGATATCATAATTTGGAAATCTTTCAGCAAACCTTAAGAAAGTTTCCTACCCTGGATGCAGGCACAGTTCATCAGATGACTTTATTCCTGCTCTCTGCAAGGAGTGAGATCCCGTGTCTCTTGTGGCCCATGGATTCACCCTCTGTGAGATTCTTTGCATCCATTTTTCTCCATGGACACATCTGAAGTTGGTTTTGGCACTTTCCCCTGCTTATGAGTTTTACGGCTTTCGTGATCCACTTCCTACTGGTACATACTTGACTATTTAAAATTTGTTTTAGAATTGAATGGTTAACTTTTTGAAAATTTGTCTCATTTCTTTAATTGCCTAATACTCTGATGTGTATATTTTAAATCAGTTTCATTTGCCAATAATCAAACTTAAAGGTGTTTTGCTTTTTTTCTTAGGAATCATGTTCAAGTATAAGTTGCTTTTTTTCTGTCTTTCCCTATTTCATTCTCTTCAACTGGGAGTGATTTCATTAGTGCTACCTGCATTTCATTGGATAGAGATGAGTCATATTGCCATATCTAATGATTAATATAAGAGAGGATGAGAACAGAAGTCTAGCTATGAGCTCAGAAGGAAAGGTAAATAAAATTATTGCCAATCGGTTTCTGCATTCTATTCAGCATAAAACTGTCTCATGAAATTTTAAGTAATTTTTATTTTGTTGAAATGATAAAATATGAAATTACTTAAATGTTGAACATTAAAATATATTGGGGTCCAATTGATTCATTTATTTTATAAATATGTATTATCCAATGTGCCAGGCATGGAACTAAATGTTAGGTATATAGGAGTAGATAAAACACACAAAAATCCTATCTTATATGGAGCTTGCATTAGTGCCTACAATTTATTTGACTTAAGATAAAAATGTGATGATAGACATTCGAAATTATTGCTTTCTAATTTGTGCTCATTTGTAAAGAAGATTATCTTCCTAGTAGAATAAAATTAGTTGAAGCAAAAATCATAGATGCTATATTGGACATTACCACTAATGAATTCTTTGCAGAGCAATTCCCTAAAGACATCCAAGTGGCAAACATAATTTTAATACCAAAGAAATTACTAGAGTGGCACAGCAGGAACATTCATACTTAGTCAATTTAATTTAAATTATAAACTGCAGTAGGAAAATTAGTTTTAAAAAATC
>NW_012101588.1:312323-313665 GCF_000951045.1 Mandrillus leucophaeus | reverse complement strand
ATTTTTTAGTAGAGACGGGGTTTCACCGGGTTAGCCAGGATGGTCTCGATCTGCTGACCTCGTGATCCGCCCGTCTCGGCCTCCCAGAGTGCTGGGATTACAGGCTGGAGCCACTGCGCCCGGCCCAGTTTATTTTCTAAATGACATTTATTTCTTATTGGAAATCTATATATTTCTCATGTTAGTTTTTCAGTAGACCACAATATAAAATTATTTTATTTCTAATAGGTTTTTAAAGAAATTTAATTTTACTATATTTATAATCATATCGTCTATAAACCACAATAATTGTGTTTCTTCCTATCCAATCTATACTTCCTCATTTTTTGACTTGTTCATATACTTAATTACTTTCAAGAACCTACATTAATAGCAGGTATTATTGATTGTAATGCAAAATGCTTTTAGTATGTCAACATAAAGCTAAATAAAAACTACTTTTTATCTGGTTTAACATTTTCTGTTTTAAATTCCACCTTGATATATCAAGTCTGTAGTTCCAGCCTTGTTCTTATCAGGATCTCTCCAGTAAGTTTTTCTATTATATATTTTGTAATTCTTCTAAGTCAAATTGTTATAATGAACCTCTTAACCTAGAATTGGTCTGTTTTAGTTTGATTTTTAAGGTAATTTAGTAGATGTTAATAACCAAACCAATATATCTTTTATGCGTTTATAATATTTTTGTTTTCTGTTTTGAAATATGAATTGTGTTTTCTTTATTTTGTGAATTGGTGATGTGATTTATTTCTTATAATTCTGAAATACTTTGTTTTGATCCTCTATTAGTTATACTTTTAAAGGTGCATAATCTACTTAGTTTTGTACTTCTTGAAACAGATACAATAAAATCAATCAGACCAATATTTTCTGTTAATAGTACATTTCTGGTTTTTGTAGCACACTCTTTACTTCATACGATGGAATTCATAATGTATCCTACCTACACACCTAATATTAAAAATTAGCCAATATAATTCCCTAACTCTAATATAAACAACATAAAAGACCACTAATTTATAAGACCACTATTTCTATACAAAAATACTAAAGAATAACGGAACTAGAAGATACACTGAAGTGGTTAGCTGTTTGCACCCATACACAGAATTGCTGTGGGTTTGGCAGCCATAAATAAGGACTGATAATAGTCGTTTCCTAATAGACATTGAAGTAAGATGATGTATTTTTTTCAATATGGTTAACAAATTCTAAGAAATTTCTGAATGAAAAATAGATTTATTTCTTTAACATAAAAGATTCATTCCTGCTATAGTCAATGGTTATTAAAATTGTGTAAAAATATTTTGTGCCAATATGTGATATGAAATTCAGATCTAGG
>NW_012101588.1:305763-308003 GCF_000951045.1 Mandrillus leucophaeus | reverse complement strand
TATATAGGAATAATTTAAATGCTATTGTTCATTTGCACAATTTGACATGCCGTTTCTAAAGTTTATATGCAAATGCAAAACACCTAGAATGGTCAATAACTTGAAAAAACAACCAACAAAATTGGAGGACTTAAACAACAGGGTTTGAAGATATACTATCAGACTACAGTAATTATGATGATATAAATAGAAATAATATTTAAAAACTAGAAAAAAAATACTGTCTCCGGATGTAGACTCACATGTATTTCATAAATTAATTTTTGATCACAATGACAAGGTAATTCAATATGAATAAAAAAGACTTTTCAATAAACATTACTGGAAAAGGGGATACTCAAATGGAGGAAAAATTACCCTACAATATTTACCAAAAAAATTCAAGATGGGTCATAAGCTTAAATGTAGCCATAAAGTTTCTAGACGAAAACATAGAATGACTTTGTAATATGGAGGTAGAGAATAATTTCTTAGAGAAGACATTAATGAACCAAACTGGGTTCAACCAGAGAAGCAGAACTAGCAGGATATGTGGATGGATGGATGGATAGAGAGAGAGACAGATAGACAGACAGATGATTTATTACCAGGAATTAACTTACACAATTGTAATGGATGGCTAAACAATCCAAAATCCATAAAGCTGTTAGTTAGAAAGAAAGATCGTGAGGATGAACTCCATGCATACAGGAAGCTGTCATCCACAAGTGAAATTTCTTCTGTGCTCGTTCTTTCTCTTTCTCTATCTCCCCTACTTTCTCTCACTTCCACTCCCTCTCTCCTACCTAAGCCCAGTTTTTAAAGCCTCCTAATTGATTCACTCAGCAGGTTCACCAAAAGTTTCCAGAATAATCTCCCTTACTTATATCTGCATACTGGCAAACTACCCTCAAAATGATACTTAGATTAGTGTTTGAAAAACTAAAAACTGTTGGCGGGTCAAAATGATGCATCAAAAATTCCATCTTAAAGAGACAAAGTAATAAAATGAATTTCATTAAAGTTCAAATTTTTGCTTATGCAAAATCACCATTTAGGAAATGAAAAGTTAATCCACAGACTGGGAGAATACAATCACAATACTTAAATCTTACTAAGGACTTGTGTCAAGAATACATAAAGAACTCCTTCAAATATGAAACGCAAGTAATTCAATAATAATAGAAAAAAGTTTTAAAAGACAGTTATTAAGGTAACATATATAAATGCCCAATAAGTACATGAAAAGGTGTTCAACATCTTTCATCAGCAAAGAAGCACAAATGAAAGTAAAAACAAAGTATTTTTTGCCACCCACTGGAATAGCAAATATTACAAAGACCGAGACAGGAATAAATCAGAGTGGTCACAGGAGAGTAGAAAATTCCAGGCAGCAGTTTCAGATGACTAGCAAAAGGAAACTGTTGAAAGATCTGCAGAGGCTAAGGGCTAATAAGACCCTAAAAAACGGTGTGGACCAAGCTGGCTAAGACCAACTGAACCCAACACGGCACTGGATTTGACCTAGGTTTCTCTAGGACCTTATTATATGCTCATTACACACCCACTAGTGCCATGACAGTTCTGAGAACAGTCATATTTGGTTAAAAATGGGTGGCAACCACAGACCTGAGAAATCTCCACCTTTGCCAGGAATTTTCATGAATATTCAACCCCTTGGTTGAAGGGGCTCATAAAGGTAAGGTCTCTCTCTTGAGTACAACTGCGCTCTTTTCTTAAATGTCTACTTTTCCCTTTACATTAAATCTCCGTATTTTCACTATTTCCTGACTCGCCCTTGAGTTCATTCTCATGACGGTGTCAAGAGCCTGGACGGCCATGGGGTCAAGGTCCCACTGGCATTCAGGGTCCTCCCCCAGGCTACCAGTATCATAGCAATACCAAGTGTGGAGAAATGTTGCTGAAGGGAGTGAAAAATTCTACAACCACTTTGGAATATAATTTGATAGTTTCTAATGAAAGCTAACAATTCCATATTTAAGTATTTAACCAAGAAAATGAACACATGTATCTATATAAGTCTTGCAGATGAATGGTACTAGTGTCTTTCAGTAAATTAATAGGATCATTAGATTTTTAAGCTTGTTTTGAAATAACTTTTGTTTATAAATTTGTTACATTCCTGTAATTTAAAAAGTCACTTATATTACAAGTCTCCAGATATCAAGACTGTTGTATTATATTTCGTTCATGCTTCTTGTAAAGACATACACACAACACACACGAGTCTACAAAAATGG
>NW_012101588.1:290712-304183 GCF_000951045.1 Mandrillus leucophaeus | reverse complement strand
GTATGCTGCAACTTTTAGAAATTGTGCAATCCATGAAAAACATTTTCTCTGCCTGAACTATTCTGTGCATTGAAAGATTATAACATTCATCATTCATTACCCACATGCTAAATGTCAACTGTTCCAGTCAATTATTCTGAATATTGACAATGACTCTAGAAATTGCCAAGGTGCCTCCAGAAGACAAAAGAGTCCCCCTGAAAATCACTGAGCTAAAATAAATTTCTCCAATTTACCAAAAGCACTTATCGCCTTTCACCTAACCATGTACTAGTATGTCAAGCATTTTGTCAGCATAATTAATAAATTCAAATAAATGGTAATATATATGTGTACATTGGTACTCAGTACTAAGATAAATGGCTATCCCATTGAAAGCTTTTCAGTGAGAAGTACATCAATTTTGATAAAATATCAATTTTGATGAAAATTATAGTGGCCTACACATTTTATTGAAAACTTGAAAATATTTTGTAAAGAAATTTTCCTTGAGAAATTAAATTGGACTAAAATACTTTATGAATGTATTGCTAACTGCATTATTAAACATATAAATTTTAAAATATACTTAAATTTGAATTTCATCATTCAAATGATGAATAATATGATAAAAGTAAAAAGCAGCAGCCTACTGGGTAAAAATCTGTAAGTTGAAAATATGATCTAATGTTAACATATTATAATTATTAGTTTTTTATTACTTACATTTTTAATGAAAAATTTTTCTAGGAATAGAAAAAATGAAATGTATTGCTTTACTTATTATCCTGAGTCCTAAAGTTATGACTCAAATGCCTTATAAACTGTGGATGCTCCACTGATATTTCTTTAATATTGTCAACAAATGCATTTTAAACTTGAACAAGCTATGCTGAAGACAAAGGTCATCTTTTTAAATATTCTGCACAAAAGGCTGCATGAAATTCCAAGTCTTAAAAGATAGTTTGAAGAGCAAGGCAAAAAGATTATACCTATAAAAACTATTTAAATATAAACGAAAATAAAAATCTGCTTCAGGTAGTACAAAATTATATAACATGCATAAAAACATTTTATTTGAGATATGAAATTAAAGTACGAAAAGTCATAAAATCTGAAGCTATAATATAGTCAAACTTTTATTTTAAGTACATAACATATGTATTTGGGAAAAATATATGAAAGATAATTGTGTATAGATGAGCTAAGTTTCAACCCATATGAGAGTTGAAAGTTTATTATCCCAAAGCGCTTCATTTAATGAAGCTTATCATAATAATTTTGGTATGTGTATGGATAATACAATGATATGTACTCTAGAATTGCTTAAAGGAATGATTTCTATATCATTTTACTATAAGGATTTAAGAAGCAAGATTATTTGGTTTTCCAAGGCATAATAAAGAGAGAAAATATGTCAGTGCGTGTAATTGCCTTAGACAAAATGATTTAGACACTTGATCCAGTGGTATCAAGACTGGCCCAAACCCAAAAATATATTCAATATGACACTTTCATATGTAGTTCCATATCCTTTTTGTTTCGAAGTTAAAATGTAAGCATATAAAATTTTTACTTGAAAGCAGAAAAGTTTGCATAATATAGCAAAAATAAATAAATAAACCTAAAACAAACTATTCAACTTGTTAATAAAATCACTGATATCATGGCAGAAATTACAACAGTCTTAGAATAAATAATTATTAGACTTATTGGATAAGAAATAATTTAAGAAACTCCTGGCAAAATTATACTATATTTTTGTGGCAAATTCACATAAAGTTCTATTTATACAAGCCTCCTGACTGTATAGAAATAGTTTTTGAAAGTATACCTGATTTTCTTATGAGCTTTTAGATTTTGCACTTTGAAATAGAACTTTCGCTTATAACTGAAAAATTATGTTTTGGTTAAATTTAACATTACACGGAAAATGTGAATCTCCTAAAATAGCCTGTAAAGGAAACAGATTTAATTTAAAACTTCCAGAAAGAAAGCCAGAAGACACATAATCAAGCAACTCGTATATTCAGAAAGTGAAAAAATAATTGCTTTAGTACTTTAAAAATGTGTTCACTTTCTAAATGAAATAGAACAACTATGGAGTGTGTTCTGAAGAGTATATAATGTTATCTATGTATAGTACACTACCTGAGGACAAGTATCATGTCTCATTGTCATAACATTTTGAACAATGTCTTCCAATTAGAGGATATTCAAAATAATAAATGTACAAATGAATATATTTTATTCTGTTATAATATGTCTGGTAGCAAGTAGGGATTGGTGACTTAGACATAAATTTGAGGCTTCGAAAAGAGGTGGGATTCATGAACACTTCACAGTCTGGGCCTGGTATTAAGAAATTATCATCCCATACTTAGCAAATCTTTCCTGGACTTAAGTAACAATATGGCTGGTGTAAATTTTTTTTTTTATCATTAAACATTTTATAAATTCCCAGACATTTTTTTGAACATTTCAGGGCAAAAAAATGTGGTACTAGGCAGACCTGTGTGAAATACATCATTTATATTATGAATTTTAATCTGCACCCATTTAAAATACACTTTAAAATAAAAATGTTTACACATTATTCATTAACTTTGTGTCTGTTAACATCATCACCATTATTAGTGTCTATTATTATAATACTATCATTATTTTGCTTTATAAATTGACTTTAGTTGGAAAATTTCTCCATTCTCAAATCACAAGGATATTTTTCTACATGTCTTTCATTTATATCATCATTTTATCTTTTACTTTTAGATCCCTATACACATTTAGTGTCTCCTTCTATAGAAAGTATAAGGATGTAAGCCAGTTTCATTTAGGGTCTTATAATGAGCCATTTCCTCAATGCCATTTACTAAAGAACCCTGTATGTTCAAATGAAATTATAGCCAAATTTCTCATATATCAAGATCCATATATACCTGGGTTGTTGTCAGAGCTCTCTGTTGACCCGTTATTCTTTTTTCCTTTAAAGGCACCCATATGGGTTTGTAGTCTGTCATACCATATGGTTCATGAAGTCCCTACCCTTAGTCTTCCTTTACAAATATGACTTCATAATTTATAAAATATTATTTATAAATATATATAACATAGTTTCTAAAATAACCTGTAATATTTTTATTATTGCATTAAATGTGTGAATTAATTTGGGAAGAATTCATATCTTAGCTAATTTAAGGCCTGATATTTAAGTCCATGCGTTATCTTTCCATTTATTCAGAGTATATGTAATTTTCTCTTTTTCGTTGAGCTTAGTGGCGTATAGAGGATCTTTTTAACAGATAATTAGAGCATCTTTTGTTAATTCTAAGATTTTGCATATATTTTGACATTATAACAGGTAGTATCACATATATAATTTCTAGATGTTGCAACTGGTATAGAGAAACTTAATTTTATATAAAATACTTGTATTTACAAAATTTATCAGTCTCCATTGTTAGTATTAATTATGAGAAAATATCAAGAACTCATTAAAGTGTCGATCATTTCAATTGCAAAAATGCCAAGATTCTCTGGATGTCAAAAAACGATGACAAACAAAGGAGAATCACAAAATCAGAAAAAAAGGAAATTACATCACAAAATGAAGGATAATTTTCTTAATAAATAAAAAACTTTCTGAAAATCATTGTTTCATTAAACAAGTATTTGTTGAGCACTACTATATGTATCTTTTGTGACATGACTTCTTTTCCTTGTCAAAACATTTTCGATGTTCATCCATATTGAAGTAATTCATTTTTGTTTGTTGCTAAATGACATTTCATTGTATGAATATAACAAATTTTACATATCCATTCATCAGTCCATGGGCATTTGAGTTGCTTCAACTTTTTGACTCTTTCAAACAAAACTGTGCAAACATTCACTTACAAATTTTTGTATGAACATGTATGTTCATTTTTTTTGAGTATATACTAGAAGCAGAATTGCTGGATCATATGGAAAGTCTGTGATTAGACTATACAAGTTGGTGTAAACTGTTATCTCATTGTTTTGATTTGCCATTCCAGTCTTTCAGTCTTTCACCATTAAGTATAATATTAGTTATATTTCTTTGTTCTTCTTATTTTTTTTTTAATTTCCCTTATCAGATTGTGGAAGTTTCCTTGTAGTCTTCATTTGTTGAGTGCTTTTGTCATAAAGAGTTGTGATATTCCGTAACATGCTTTTTTTCCTGCAACTATTTACATTATCATGCATTTTCTTTTTTATTTATTCTATTGATACAGTAAATTACATTAGTGGATTTTAAGATATTAAACCAACCTTATATTCTTAAAATAAATCCCACCTGGTCATGCTATATAAACCTTTCTATATGCTGCTGAATTTAGTGTGATATCATTGTGTTGAAGGTTCTTGTGTTTAGATTGAAAACATAGATTTGCCTATAGTTTTCTTGTGATTTGTCTGGTGGTGGTATTGTTGTATTAATGGCCTCCTAAAATTAGTTGGGAAATGTTCCCTGCTCTTGCATTTCTGGAAGAGGTGGTGAATAACTACTCTTACTTTTGCTTTAAATATTTGTTACAATGCCCCAGTGAAGTCATCTAGGCTTGAGCATTTCATAGTGTTAATTTTCGTTAGTTTAATTACTAATTCAATCTTTTTACTTGTTACAGGTTAGATTTTCTATTTCTTCTTGAATCAATTACAGTAGTTGGTATTTTTCTATTTCCCATTTTATCAAAGTTAACTAAATTTTTTAATTTACAGTTGTTCATAGCGTTTCTTTGTAATTTCAGGAATATTTTAAACTCTTATTCCTGATTTTAGTATTTTTTTTGTTAATGTTTAAAACAAATGAGCTTTTGGGTTTTTTTGATAGTCTTTATTGTTTATATTTTGTTTTATTAATTTTACTCTTAGGTTTAGTTTTCTCTCTTGTCCATTGTGTTGAGGTGGAAGTTTAGGCTATTTGAGGTATTTACAGCTATAATTTTTTTTTTCCAAGCACTGCATCACCCACATCCCATTAGTTTTGGTATCTATTTTCAATAATCTCAAAATCTTTTCTAATTTCTCTTGTAATTTCATTTTGATCCACTGTTTAATATAGAATGTGTTATTTAACTTCCATATATGTAAATATGTAAATTTGTATGTTTTTTTATGTAAATGTAAATTTACCAAGTTGTTTTTGATGTTTAATCTCAATTTTAGTCAGATAATGCCCTTTTTATTATTTCAATTTTTTGAAATATATTACAGCTTCTTTTATAGCATATGGTAGCATATGGTCTACCCTGGAAAATGTGCCATGTTGCTGGGTAATGTGTTTTAGAGCTGTCTGCTGTTTCTAGATGATTCACAGTGTTGCTCAAAGGCCAAGTGTGTCAGCGCCGCCTGCGATGTGTAGCAGCTGCGCGCCCCTTCCCCGTGGCAGAGCTGGCTGGATCCACTGCCTGAAGAAACTCAACTCTGTCCTCGGCTCCGGGGAGGAGACTGTGGCCAGTGGATGCTGAGTTCCTTCTGTTGCCTTCCGCAGCCCACAGCGAAGTCACTCTGAAGAGCACCTTGCAGGCCTGCGCTTCTGTTTCTCGTTGCCTTTTAGGCGATTCTGACCGTGACACCCCTTTGCTCCTCCGCTTGTGCCCTCCGATCCTACATTAAGAGAAATGGGGGTCCTGTTTGGAAACAAAATGAGAAAGAACCATAACCTTCAACTTCAAAACATTTCCAGTCTCCTGAAGATTTTTCACATTCAGAGATCTCCACCCATTTTCCCAGAGTCCTTGAAATGTTTCCTGGAGCCGCGCCTCTTCCGGTGCCCTGGCTGGAGACAGCAGCGGGGGCTGTCTTCCTCTGCGCTCGTGAGCACCCAGTTTGCGGTGGAAGAGTCAAAAAGAAAACCCAGGAACGCCCCACTCTATCGTTCTCAGGGTCCCCCGGCTCCCCCGGGCTTCCTCTCTCCGCCCCTCCTCTTCCTGCGTTTGTTTGATTGGCACTGCCGGAGGTTTCCAGTTGCACCTGCGGGAAGGAGGAAAACGCACGCCTGTTCCATCTTCTTAAGAGCGGAAGTCCGAGGCTTTTTGAATGATCACCAGGTATCACCTTAATTCTCCTTCACTTTCAGCAGTTTTATCTGCCCCACTTCAGGAAGACTGTCTGTGTTCTTTCCTCCATAGCCTGGGCACCGAAGGCACATGCCGTGCATATAAGCTTCCTGTCTCGTTTGAGACTGTAGGTGAGCTCATTATTACTTCAATTTAATCTGCGCACGTTTCACCCTAGCAGAGACACTGCCCAGATGTGGCAGCTTTTTCTGACAGATGGCCTGAGGCTTTTCTTGCCAGAAAACTTCCAATGCTCACATAAAACCATCCTTCGTGACAACACAGGCTTTCCCATTTCTAGGAGGTTGACCTTTACACCTGAAGAGTCATTGAAACCCAGCTGCTGCTAAAGAAGTGAAGATTTCAAAAAATGGAGGGAGAATAGAATCTGGTCTCTCGTTTTCATGTGATTCCAGTTGCTTGATTTAGTCTCACTGGAATTTCTGAGTATTTGTGGATAAAGCCCTTAACTCGATTTGCCAAACCCCTTAAAGTAGGAGCTGAACTGACATTTAAAATTGGAACAGCCTTGAGGTACTTGCATTCTTACTTGCGTCCTTTAAATCTTTCCTGGAACAGGGTTGAGACCATAAAATGTATAAATGCATGAAAACAGGCAATGAACAAAGTGTTCATTCCAGCCTCATGTCGAAACCCCTGGAACATGTTTTTTCTCTTTTTTTCTGAACTCCATGCAGGTCAAGTCATAGGCCTTTTCTTTTCCTTTTTTTTTTTTTTTAAAACACATTCTCACTCTGTCGCCCAGGCTGGAGTGCACTGGCGCGATCTCTGCTCACTGCAACCTCCACCTCCCAGGTCAAGTGATTCTCCCAGCCTCCCCAGTAGCTGGGATTACAGGCACGCCCCTACACCCAGCTCAGATCATAGGCTTTGTCAGCTGTACGCACAGCCTCCATGTGCACCCAGCCACGGTTAGAGGTCACTGTCTTGACCCTGACACTGACCCTTGCTTTTTGCCATTGTGCCACCCACTCTGCATCCCTGTTTGCAGCAGCTTAGTCTTGCCTCTTTCAAAAGAATTTTAACCCTAATTGTAAATATTTATTAGGTACAATGTGAAGTTTTGATATGTGTTTTCATTGTGGAATGATAGAATCAAGCTAAATAACTTTTTTGTGCACAGATCTTTTTTTGTGAAGAAAACATTGAAAATATGTTATTTTAGCAATTTCAAAACATACAATACATTATTATTGACTGTCGTCACCATGCTATGCAATAGATCACCAGAACTTCTTTTAAAAAAAAACACACACATTTAACTTTATTTCTTCGTTTTTCACTTAAAGCTTGATTTTATAAAACATAAGTTTTTTCAAGAGTTCTGCATCACAAGACATTAAACCGCAGAAATATCCATTGCTTCATAAGTTCAAGTTATATAAATTAAATCTGTAAATTTATTCAATGTGGAAAGCTAGATGATGATATAAATGTCAAAAGGACCCAGTAGAGCAATATTGCATTGCTTATGGATTATTAGTTACTTACAGGTTCTAAACCAAGATTCTAAATATTTAGCCTTCTTTCATTGTATTTTATATTTAAATATCTCCCTACCTGTACTAAGTCAAACTACTTGACCAAAATGTCTAATTTAAGGAAGCATTTCATTTTATAGCAAAAGTTTTTCCATTTGCAGTTACCATCCACAAAGAAATTTACATTATGGTGCTGACGAGAAACCTCCTGGTTCCTTTTGAACAATGTGGAATAAATTCATCATGTCAACCCCATGGTAAGTCAAACAGGTATCAAAAAAATCAGAGTAATTACACAAAGTTCAGTAAAGTATAATATTGGTTTTTCCCATGTAAATATTAACCAATGAAATAAAAACATATCAGCTATAGTTGACTTGGTGTCAGGAAAACCACATTTGAAAATTACGTTATCTTCCTGATGTCATCCTCGGTCCTTGACAAAATTTTTTGGGCCACCATGCTGTGAGCTACGTGGATGTAGCAGTAAATGAATGAATGCAAACTTCCTCAGAATAGTCATGAACTGTGGTCCCCACTCTTCCCATCTTCCAGGTACAACCAGATCTTTGCATAAATCAAAGATCAAATGAACAAGAAACTTCCACCAGTGGCAGAAATGTCACTAACTGTGGGGCATCTGATCGCAGGATGGATTTTGTCCTGGATCGTTTTCTGAGGCTTTTCTCGGGATGCACTGTCTTTTTCTCTGGGTTCACTGTTCCCTTTTCTCTGAGTGAACTATCGTCTTTTCTGTGAGTTCAACATCATCTTTTCTCAGAGTTCACCACTGACATTTCTCTAGGTTCACTGTCATCTTTTCTTTAGGTTCACTGTCATCTTTTCTCTAGGTTCACTGTCATCATTTTTCTAGGTTCAATGTCATATTTTCTTTGAGTTCATCATCTTTTCTCTGGGTTCACCATCGTCGTTTTTCTGGGTTCACTGTCATATTCTCTGGGTGCACCATCGTCATTTCTCTGGATTCACTGTCATCTTTTCTCGAGTTCACTGTCAAATTTTTTCTATGTTGACCATTGTCTTTTCTATGGGTTCACTGTCATCTTTTCTCTGGGTTCACCATTGTCTTTTCCATGGGTTCACTGTCTGTTCTCTCAGTTCACTGTCATCTTTATTCAGGGTTCACCGTCGTCTTTCCCCTGGGTTCATCGTCATCTTTTCTCTGGGTTCACCATCGGCTTTTCTCTGACTTCACTGTCGTCTTTTCTCTGGGTTCACTCTCTGTTCTCTGAGTTCACTGCCATCTTTTCTCTGGGTGCACCATCTTCATTAATCTGGGTTCACTGTCGTTTTTCTGGGTTCACTGTCATATTCTCTGGGTGCACCATCATCATTTCTCTGGGTTCACTGTCATCTTTTCTCTGGGTTCACTGTTGAATTTTCTCTGTGTTCACTGTCGTCTTTTCTAGGGGTTCACCGTCACCTTTTCTCTGGGTTCACCATTGTCTTTTCTATGGGTTCACTGTCTGTTCTGTGGGTTCACTGTCATCTTTTCTCTGGGTTCACTGTCATCTTCTCTCAGGGTTCACTGTCATCTTTACTCTGGGTTCACTGTTGTATTTTCTCTGGGTGCAAAATCGTCTTTCCTCTGGGTTCTATCATCTTTGGGTGCACAGTCATCTTTTCTCTGAGTTCACCATCATTGTTTTTATGGGTTCCCTGTCATATTTTTTCTGGGTTCACTGTCAAATTTTATCTACATTGACCATCATCTTTTCTCTGGGTTCACCATCGTCTTTTCTCTGAGTTCACTTTTGTCTTTTCTCTAGGTTCACTGTCGTCTTTTCTCTGGGTTCACCATTGTCTTTCCTCTGGATTCACTGTCATCTTTCTTCTGGGTTCACTGTCGTCTTTTGTCTGGATTCACCATCATCTTTTCTCTGGGTTCACTGTCTGTTCTCTGAGTTCACTGTTATATTTTCTCTGGGTGCACCATCTTCATTTCTCTGGGTTCACTGTCATCTTTTCTCTGGGTTCACTGTTGTATTTTCTCTGGATGCAAGGTCATCTTTTCTCTGGGTTCACTGTCGTCTTTTCCCTGGGTTCACTGTCATATTTTCTCTGGGTTCACTGTCGTCTTTTCTCTGGGTGCACCATGATATTTTCTCCGGGTTCATCTTTGTTTTTTTCGTGGGTTCACTGTCATATTTTCTCTGGGTGTGCCATCATCATTTCTCTGGGTTCACTGTCATCCTTTCTGTGGGCTCCTGTCGAATTTTCTCTATGTTCACCATCGTCTTTTTCTCTGGGTGCACTGTCATCTTTTCTCTGGGTTCACTGTTGTATTTTCTCTTGGTTCAGTGTTGTCTTTTCTCTGGGTTCACCATTAACTTTTCTGTGGTTTCACCATCTTCTTTTCTCTGGGTTCACTTCATATGTTCTATGGGTTCACCACTGTCAATTCTCTGGGTGCACCCTCGTCTCTTTTCTGGGTTCACCATTGTTGATTCTCTGTGTTCACTATCGTATATTCTCCGGGTGCACTGTCATCATGTCTCTGGATTCACTGTCCAAATTTCTCTAGATTCACCATTGTCTTTTCTCTGGTTGCCCTGTCACCTTTTCTCTGGGTTCACTGTCGACTTTTCCCTGGGTTCACTGTCATCTTTTCCCTAGGTTCACCGTTGTCTTTGCTCTGGGTTCACAGTCATCTTTTCTTTAGGTTCACTGTCATCTTTCCTCTGGGTTCACTGTCGACTTTGCTCTGAGTTCATCGTCATCTTTTCTCTGGGTGCACCATCATCATCATCTTTTCTCTGGGTGCACCATCGTCTTCTCTCTGGGTTGGTTCACTGTCTTATTGTCTTTGGGTTCACTGTTGTATTTTTTCTGGGTTCACTGTTATATTCTCTGTAGGTGCACTGTTGTATTTTCTCTGATTTCACCATCCTCTTTTTTCTGGGTTTACCATCAACTTTACTCTGGGTGCATGGTCTTCTTTTCTCTGGGTTCATCGTCATCTTTTTTCTGGGTTCACCATCGTCTTTTCTCTGGGTGAACCGTTGTCTTTTCTCTGGATTCACTGTCAACTTTTCTCTGGGTTCATTGTCACCTTTTCTCTGGGTTCACTGTTGCCTTTTCTCTGGGTTCACCATCATCTTTTTTCTGGGTTCATCATGATCTTTTCTCTGGGTGAACTGTCGTCTTTTCTGTTGGTTCACCATCGTCTTTTCTCTAGTTTCACTGTCTGTTCTCTGGGTTCACCATTGTCTTTTCTCTGGATGTACCATCATCTTTTTTCTCGGTTCACCATCATTGTTTTTCTTGGTTCACTGTCATATTTTCTCTGGGTGCACTGTCATCTTTCCTTTGGGTTCACTGTAGAATTTTCTCTACCAGCACTGTCGTCTTTTCTGTGGGTGCACTCTCATCTTTTCTCTGGGTTCACTGTCGTATTTTCTCTGGGTTCACTCTTGTATTTTCTCTTGGTTCACCGTCATCTTATCTCTGAGTTCACTGTCTTCTTTTCTCTGGGTTTACTCTCTGTTCTCTTGGTTCACTGTCATCTTTTCTCTGGGTTCACTGTCGTATTTTCTCTGGGTTCACAATAGTATTTTCTCTGGGTTCACCGTCGCCTTTTCTCTGTTTTCACCATCATCTTTTCTCTGTGTTCATCGTCATCTTTTCTCTGAGTGCACCGTGTTCTCTTCTCTGGGTGCACTGTCGTCTTTTCTCTGGGTTCACTGTTGTATTTTCTCTGGGTTCACTATCGTCTTTTCTTTGGTTCACTGTTGTATTTTCTCTGGGTGCACTGTCATCTTTTCTCTGGGCACACTGCCATCTTTTCTCAGGGTTCACTGTCATCTGTTCTCTGGGTTCACAGTGACGAGAGTGAACCATGAGAACAGACAGTGAACCCAAAGAAAGATGACGATTAACCTAGAGAAGAGATGACACTGAACCCAGAGACAGGGAAAATACAGCAGTGAACCCAGAGAAAAGACGACGGTTCACTCAGAGCAAAGATGACGGTGAACCCAGAGAATAGACGATGGTGAACTCAGAGAAATTCGACAGTGAACCCAGAGAACAGACAGTGAACCCAGAAAAAAGACGACAGTGAACCCAGAGAAAAGACGATGGTCAATCCAGAAAAAAGATGATAGTGCACCCCAAGAAAAGGCGATGGTGAACCCAGAGAAAAGATGACAGTGAACCCAAAGAAAAATATGATGGTCAATCCAGAGAAAAGACAATAGTGCACCCAGAAAAAGACAATAGTGAACCCAGAGAAAAGATGACAGTGAAACCAGAGAAAAGACGATGGTGAACACAGAGAAAATACATCAATGAAAATTGAGAAAATAAGATCTTGAACTCAGAGAAAAGAGACACTGCACCCAAAGAAAAGACAACAGTGAACCCAGAAAAATGATGACAGTGAACCCAGAAAAAAGATCACAGTGAGTCCAGAGAAAAGACAACAGTGAACCCAGAAAAAAGATGATGGTGCACCCAGAGAAAAGACAATAGTACAACCAGAGAAAATGCAACATTGAACCCAGAGAATAGATGACGATGAACCCAAAGAAAATACAACAGTGAACCCAGAGAAAAAAAGACATTGCACCCAGAAAAAAGATGATGGTGCACCCAAAGAAAACCCTAAATATACCAAGAAAAAATGACAACAGGGCACCCAGAGAAAAGACAATGGTGAACCCAGAGAAAATACAACAGTGCACCCAGAGAAAATATGACAGTGAACCAAGAGAAAATATGACTGAACCCAGGTAAAAAACGACAGCAAACCCAAAGAAAAGACTACCATGCACCTAAAGAAAAGATGACGGTGAACCCAAAGGAAAGACGACAGTGAACCCAGAGAAAAGACGATGGTGAACCAAGAGAGAAGACAACAGTGAACCCAGAAAAAAGATGACAATGAACCCAGAGAAAAGACAACAGTGAACCAAGAGAAAATACAACAGTGAACCCAGAGAAAATATGACAACCCAGAGAAAAGACAGTGCACCCAGAGAAAAGATGATGGTGAACCCAGAGAAAATATGACAGTGAACCCAGAGAATCAACAAAGGTGAACCCATAGAAAAGATGATGGTGCACCCAGATAATATACAACAGTGAACCCAGAGAAAAGATGACAGTGAACCCAGAAAAAAGATGATGGTGCACCCAGAGAAAATACAACAGTGGACCCAGAGAGAATACAACAGTGAAACCAGAAAGAAGATGACAGTTTACCCCAAGAAAAGACAACAGTGCACCAGGAGACAAGGTGACAGTACACTGAAAGAAATAAAGATGGTGCATTCAGAGAAAATTCAGCCGTGAACCTAGAGAAAATATGTCAGTGAACCCAGATAAAAGATGGGGGTGCACCAATAGAAAATATGACAGTGAACCTGGAGAATCGACAACGGTGAACCTAGAGAAAAGATGATGGTGCATTCAGAGAAAAGACGACATTGAACCCAGAGAAAATATGACAGTGAACCCCAGAAAAGATGACAGTGAACCCAGAGAAAATACAACAGTGTACCCAAAAAAAGATGACATGAATCCAGGAAAAATATGATGGTAAACCCAGAGAAAAAAACGACAGTGCACCAGAAAATACACAACAGTGAAACCAGAGAAAAGATGACAGTGAACCTAGAGAAAAGATAACAGTGAACTCAGAAAAAAAGAGACGGTGCACCCAGAGAAAGTACAACAGTGAAACGAGAGAAAAGATGACAGTTACTCAGAGAAAACATGACAGTGCACCAAGAAAAAAGATGACAGGGTACCCAGAGAAACGATAATGGAGCACCTAGAGAAAAGATGACAGTGAAACCAGAGAAAAGACAATGGTGAAACAAGGAAAAATATGATGGTGAACACGGAGAAAAAGCGACCGTGCACTCAGGAAAAAGAAGACAG
>NW_012101588.1:287610-289472 GCF_000951045.1 Mandrillus leucophaeus | reverse complement strand
ATGATGGTGAACTCAGAGAAAACACAGTGAACCCAGAGAAAAGACGATGGTGAACCCAGAGAATGGACAACGGTCAACCAGGAGAAAAGATGACAATGCACCCAGAGAAAAGATGACAGTTAACCCAGAGAAAATACAAGAGTGAACACACAGAAAAGAAGACGGTGAACCCAGAGAATAGATGATGGTGAACACAGAGAAAAGACAAGAGTTGACCCAGAGAACAGACAGTGAACTGAGAGAAAAAATGACAGTGAACCCAGAGAAAAGACAACAGTGCACCGTTATGTCGTCTTTTCTCTGGGTGCACTGTCGTATTTTCTCTGGGTTCACTGTCATCTTTTCTCTCGGTTCACTGTCATCTTTTCTGTGGGTGCACTGTCGTCTTATCGCTGGGTTCACTGTCATCTTTTCTCTGGGTTCACTGTTTTCTCTGGGTCCACTTTTGTATTTTCTCTGGGTGCATCATCATCTTTTCTCTGGTTTTACTGTCATCTTTTTGGGGGGTTCACCATCGAATTTTCTCTGGGTTCACCATCCTTTATTTTCTGGGTTCACCATTGAATTTTCTCTGGGTTCACCATCCTCTTTTTTCTGGGTGCACTGTCGTCTTTTCTCTGGATTCACTGTCCTATTTTTTCTGGGTTCACTATTGTACTTTCTCTTGGTTCATTGTTGTCTTTTCTCTGGGTTCACCGTCATCTCTTCTCTGGGTTCACTTTTGTATTTTCTCTGCGTGCACCGTCATCTTTTCTCTGGATTCTCTGTCATCTTTTCTCTGGTTTCACTGTCGTATTTCTTCTGTGTTCACCAACATCTTTTCTCTGGGTTCACTGTCTCTTTTCTCTGGGTTCTCTGTCGCCTTTACTCTGGGTTTGCTGTCGTCTTTTCTCTGGGTTCCCTGTCATCTTTTCTCTGGGTTCACTGTTGTCTTTTTTCTGGGTTCACTGTCATCTTTTCTCTCATTTCCCCATCGTCTTTTCTCTCGGTTCACGGTTGTTTTCTCTCTGGGTTCACTGTCATCTTTTCTCTGGGTGCATTATCATTTTTTCTCTGGGTTCCCTGTCATCTTTTCTCTGGGTTCACTGTTGTCTTTTTTCTGGGTTCACTGTCATCTTTTCTTTGGATTCACCATTGTGTTTTCTCTGAGTGCACCATCATCTTTTCTGTTGGTTCACCGTCGTATTTTCTTTGGGTTCATCATTGTATTTTCTCTGGTTTCACTGTTGTATTTTCTCTGGGTTCACCATCATCTTTTTTTCTAGGTTCACCATCATCTCTTCTCTGGGTGCACTGTCATCTTTTCTTTGGATTCACCATCGTCTTTTCTCTGGGTTCACTGTCGTCCTCTCTCTGGGTTCACTGTTGTGAACTGGGCATCTGTTTGAAGTAAAGGTAACCGTATATCCAAGAGGCATCCACACCCCATGGTACTGCAGCACAGTCACAATGGCAAAGTTATGGAATCTACCCAGGGGTCCCTCCAGGGACAAATGGATACAGGAAATGTAGTATCTACTCTATTATATTGAATTTAGCCTAATGCTGCCTCTTTGTAAGTTGGATCTAAAGGTTTCTTCCTACACAGTGAGTTTTTAGCTAACGGGAGGGTAAACAGACTGTAACCCACTCTTGTACTAATCACCAAGTAGTGATTAGTGACCGGTCACAGGCAGCCAACTGCTCAAATTGTGTTCAAAAAAGTCAAACACCATGCTGTAACAACCAGGCAGTTCTGTACCTCACTTCCATTTTTCATGCATCACTTTCCTTTTTTTCTCCATGAATTCTCGCTGCCCCCCCCCCACCCCCACCAGCGAGAGTATGGGGTCTTTGAACCTTTTCTGGTTTGGGGACTGCCA
>NW_012101588.1:281583-282513 GCF_000951045.1 Mandrillus leucophaeus | reverse complement strand
CAGTGAAACCAGAGAAAAGACAATGGTGAAACAAGGAAAAATATGATGGTGAACACGGAGAAAAAGCGACCGTGCACTCAGGAAAAAGAAGACAGCGAACACAGAGAGAAGACAACAGTGAACCCAGAGAAAATACAACAAGGTACACAGAGAAAAAATGACAGTGAACCCAGAGAAAAAATGACAGTGAACCCAGAGAAAAGATGATAATGCACCCAGAGAAAAGACGACAGTGAACCCAGAGAAAAGATGACAGTGAACCTAGGGAAAATACAACAGTAAACTCAGAGAAAATATGACAGTGAACCCAGAGAAAAGACAGCAGTGCACCCAGAGAAAATACAACAGTGAACCCAAAGAATCGACAATGATGAACCCAGAAAACATACGACAGTGAACCCAGAGAAGAGATTACAATGAACCCAAAGAAAACACAACGGTGCACCCAGAGAAAATACCACAATGAACCCAAAGAAAAGATGATGATGAACCCAGAGAAGAGACCACAGTGAAGCTAGGGAAAAGACAATAGTCACCAGGAGAACAGTGAAATGAGAGAAAAAATGATGGTGAACCCAGAGAAAAGATGACTGTGAAACCAGAGAAAATATGAAAGTAAACCTAGAGAAAGCACGACAGTTAATCCAGAGAAATTACCACAGTAAACCCATAGAAAAGAAGACAGTACACCCAGAGAAAGAGGAAAGTTAATCCAGAGAAAATATAACAGGGAACCCAGAGAAAAGACGACAAAGAACCCAAAGAAAAGATGGCAGTGTACCCAGAGATAAGACGACAATGAATCCAGAGAAAATACAACAGTGAGCCCAGAGAAAAGATGACAGTGAACCCAGAGAATAGATGAGAGTGCACCCAGAGAAAAGGCAACAGTTAACCCAGAGAAAAGACAACGGTGGACCCAGAGAAAAG
>NW_012101588.1:279364-280041 GCF_000951045.1 Mandrillus leucophaeus | reverse complement strand
ATGGGGTCTTTGAACCTTTTCTGGTTTGGGGACTGCCAAATTCATGAATACTTCTTGCTTAGTTAAACTCTGTTAAATTTAATTTATCTAAGGTTTTTCTTTTAACAATGGAATACTATTGTTAAAAGAAAAACTTCAGCCAAATTAAATTTAAAGGAGTTTAGTTGAGCAACGAATGATTCACGAATCACACAGCCCCCAGAATCACAGCAGATTCGGAGAGACTCCAGGGGTGCCCCATCGTCAGAACAAATTTATAGACATAAAAACTAAAGTGACATAGAAATCGGGAGTGAGCTACAGAAACAGCTGGGTTGGTTACAGGTTGGTATTTGCCTTATTTGAACACAGTTTAAACACTCCGCGGTGTATGAGTGGTTGAAGTACAGCTTCTGGGATTGGCCAAGACTCAGCGATTGTTACAGGTGCAGACTCCTAATTTGGGGTTTCAATCTTGTCTACCTATTAAGTTGGGTTATGGTTCATCCACAAGGACTCAAATACCAGAGTACGGAGCCCTTCTCAGGTCATATTTGCTTCACGTTATCAATATTCAGCCATGAAACAGAATGAAATCCTGTCATTCAGGCCAGGCGCGGTGGCTCAAGCCTGTAATCCCAGCACTTTGGGAGGCCGAGACGGGCGGATCACAAGGTCAGGAGATCGAGACCATCCTG
>NW_012101588.1:273026-273674 GCF_000951045.1 Mandrillus leucophaeus | reverse complement strand
AAGATGACAGTGAACCCAGAGAATAGATGAGAGTGCACCCAGAGAAAAGGCAACAGTTAACCCAGAGAAAAGACAACGGTGGACCCAGAGAAAAGGCGACAGTTAATGCAGAGAAAATATGTGGGTGAACCCAGAGAAAAGATGACAGTGAACCCAGAGAAAAGACAATGGTGAACCAAGAGAAAAGACAATGGTGGACCCAGAGAAAAGACGATGGTGAATCCAGAGAAAAGATGACAGTGAACCAAAAAAAAGACAATGGTGAAACCAGAGAAAAGATGATGGTGCACCAAGAGAGAAGACGATGGGGAACCTAGAGAAAAGACAACAGTGAACCCAGAGAAAAGACGATGGAGAGGCCAGAGAGAAGACGACAATGAACACAGAGAAAAGACAGTGGTGAACACAGAGACATCACAGCGGTGAACCCAAAGTAAAGATGACACTGAACCCAGAGAAAAGACGACGTGAACATAGAGAAAAGATGATAGTGCACCCATAGAAAATATGATGATGAACCCAGAGAAAACATGACAGTGAATCCAAAGAAAAGATGATGGTGAACTCAGAGAAAACACAGTGAACCCAGAGAAAAGACGATGGTGAACCCAGAGAATGGACAACGGTCAACCAGGAGAAAAGATGACA
>NW_012101588.1:268667-270035 GCF_000951045.1 Mandrillus leucophaeus | reverse complement strand
TGCCTAAAATTCTTCCTCCATTTTAATAACATCTGTTATCTAGGTCAGAAGCCAGGAGATTTATGGCTAACTTAACCCTCTTGGCCCTGAACCCAAAACTCAATGGAACATCTAATTCCAGTGAAAACGAACATCACAAAACCTGACATTTTACCAAATACAGTGAGTCCTACACATTTACCCTCAGTGCTTAAATCAGTGTGTGCATGTGTGCATGTACATGTGTGCCTGTCACATCTGAGTGTGTATATACACACACACACACTCACACACACACACATACATATAAAATATGCCTTTGGATATTTTGACTTCTAGCTTGTAATACATCAGATGTGCTGGTGGGAAATTGGTGAGTTGGTGCTAGAACCACATAAGAATGACTGGTAGTGTAATAAAATTCATGAAAGATACAAATAACACATAAAGCCACAGTGGTCTGGGGCACTTGATTGCAGAGGCTGGATCCTGGCTAGGCCCTGAAGGCATCCAGTGTCCTTCTCATGGGCAGCAGGTTCCAAGGGTGGCTTCTGTGGGTCTCCGTGCAGCAGCTGCAGCGTCCAGCTGAAATGCATGGGAGGCTGGAGGGAGCGTGGGTTGCCTGATGATGCAGGGCCTGCTCTCCTCACAAAGGGGAGGCCAGTCATGGACACAGGCTGGGGCCCAGAGCATCAGGACCCCTTAGGGACAGGGACCCAGCTTTCGCCAAGGCTTATAATCAGTAGTTTAAGTTTAGTCGAGAGAAGATTAAATGAGGTTCACAGTACTCAGATTAAAAAGGCAAAGGAGCGTGTACTATGATACAAATGATACAAATGTACTATACAAATATACAAATGTATTACAACAAAAATATAATGTGGAATTATCAGTTACTTAACAATATTTGCCACTTATTTGGGGCAGAATGTGGGACACCTGTCAATGTAACCAACCCAGTCTTAACCCTGAGCATAGATGGAACAGCCCAATTAAAAGGCCTCTTACAGCCTACGTGCGTTATCTGAAAAGAAGTCATTTAACATTCTCTCGAAATTTTGAAAAATTTATTTGGGTTTTCAGGGCCTCAGTGAGGGTTTTCAGTCTCACTGGGAAGTCACACTGTTGAGTCATGATTGTCTCTGAAGTGGGTAAAAGTGTAATTTTGCTAATAATATGTAAACTACCAAGAAACTTTCTGATTGTATCAGCAAGGTCGTGATCTCCACCTTGCACTGTCAAAAGCTTCCTGAGGTGCAGCCTGTGTTTCAGGTGTGGCCCGTGGGTGGGGTTCTGTGAGCAGCTCCTTAATGACATTGGGGGCCAAAGAGAGAGGGATGAGCCCTTTAAACTGCAGACACTGAAAGTGCTCTTTTGTCAATGACACCT
>NW_012101588.1:261248-267822 GCF_000951045.1 Mandrillus leucophaeus | reverse complement strand
ATGGGTGGGGTTATTTTATCTGGGCTTCGTGCACTGCAGAGGAAAGCAATCCAGCACAAGCAAGAGCACCTGGGCCCAGATCACCCGGTGCAGCGATTTGTAAATCCTGCATTTACTCAGCCATGTTTCATTTGTCTCTTCCACTGGAGATGTTACACCTGCGCCTCCGAGACGTCACGCTAACTCTCCGCTTGGGAATCTGGCAGAAGAACAGCAAAGCTGTCAAGGTGAGAGGAGATTGCTAAGGGCACTTAGGCAAGAAAAATATGAGGTGTGCATTTCTTATAAAAATGTATTTTTTTAGGCCGGGCGCGGTGGCTCAAGCCTGTAATCCCAGCACTTTGGGAGGCTGAGACTGGCGGATCACGAAGTCAGGAGATCCAGACCATCCTGGTTAACCCGGTGAAACCCCGTGTCTACTAAAAAAATACAAAAAAAACCAGCCGGGCAAGGTGGCGGGCGCCTGTAGTCCCAGCTACTCGGGAGGCTGAGGCAGGAGAATGGGGGGTAAACCCGGGAGGTGGAGTTTGCAGTGAGCCGAGATCCGGCCACTGCACTCCAGCCTGAGCGGCAGAGCGAGACTCCGCGTCAAAAAAAAAAAAAGTATTTTTTTTCCAAAGTGAGCACTAGGAGCAAACACATTTCCCCAAACCATCTGTTGTCCCCTTTGATTATTTCCGTGATTTCACATGGGGCTCAGTTCTCTCCTTGCCTTGAGTTCTCCGTAGACTCCTGGTTACCAGACATAGAAAGGCTTGGAGATGGGCTTTGCACCTCCTGGTGATTGACCACCCAGATTCTGGACTTGGAGGTCAGAGACCCATCCCAGAGGAGCCCTGGATCCCACCACAGTGTTGGTCCAGCGTCTCCTCCCGCCCTGGCTTCCTGCTGCAGTCAACGTGCTTGGGGGCTCTCTACATTCTGTTGTGTGGACCTCACAAATGCCCACTACTATGGCATAAATCTGTCCCTGGCTTCCCACTGTGGGCACCAGAACACACTTGTTTTATGTGCCCTCCTGATGGGATCAACAGGAGGTTAGATTCACTATGATGTTTACATCTATAATTTTGGCAAAGTGCAAGAGAACTCTGCACCCATACGTAGAATTTTCTGTTTTATGACACCCCTATCCTATCCCTCCAGTGAGCACCAAGACTCGCATCCCAGGTGGCTGATGGAAGAAAAACCCCATTTACTCTCTACCGAGCCTGAGGGAGAAAGAGTAAAAAACAGCATGGCTTAAGGGAACTCGGGAGGGTCTTCTGTGCCTCCCAAAGATCTTCCCAACCGGGTGGCCAAACCCTAGATTTTTTTCCAGTTAGCATTCCCCAAAAACCCCACAAGGAGCACGGTACCTGATTCGTTGGGGGAGATGGTAAATATTAATTGAAAATGGACTTTTATTACCATGATTACTTCAGTACTGTTTGAAGGACTATAATGAACATGATACTTGCATAATAAATGTTAATGAAGACAGAGATACATCGAATTAAGTGCATAAACCGAGCTGCCAGTTTTAGAAGCTGTTGCCTTGGGGGAAGTGATGGCAATGGGTCCCCAGGGTCTTGGTACTGGTGGTGCTGCATGACTTGGTCTGGGTGCTGGTTACATAAGAGTGTAAAGTGCTTCCATCTCTACATGTGCACAGTAGTGCCCCAATTCATGGTTTTGCTTTCTGTGGTCTGAATAGAGGTGAGTGCAGCAGAATACGATATTGTAAGAGCAAGAGAGACCACAGTTACATAACTCTTATCACAGTATATTATTATAACTGTTCCATTTTATTATTAGTTTTATTGTTAACCTCTTACTGTGCCTAGTTTTTTTTTTTATTTTATTTTTTATTTTACTTTAAGTTCTGGGATACGTGTGCTGAATATGCAGGTTTGTTACATAGCTATACATGTGCCATGGTGGTTTGTGCACCTATCAATCAGTCATCGAGGTTTTAAGCCCTGCATGGATTAGGTATTTGTTCTAATCCTCTTCCTCCCCTTTTCCACAACTCCTAGACAGGCCCCCATGTGTGATGTTCCCCTCCCTATGCCAATGTGTTCTCATTGTTCAACTCCAACTTATGAGTGAGACCATGCAGTAGTTAGTTAGTTTGCTGAGGATGATGGTTTCCAGCTTCATCCATGTCCCTGGAAAGAACATGAACTCATTTTTTTTATGGCTGCATAGTATTCCATGGTGTATATGTGCCACATTTTCTTTGTCCAGTCTATCATTGATGGGCATTTGGGTTGGTTCCAAGTCTTTGCTACTGTAAACAGTGCTGCAATAAACATTAAGGACTGACTACTAAGTGCCCCCAGGGGTCTCCAGGCTTGCCACTGCTCTAACAACCCCGGCCCCTGTGCTCTCCAGAAAGGCCTTGCCTGGGATGGAGGCATGCACAGGGCCACCCTCCCATCCTTGACTTGAGTTCTCCATGCAACCCCAGGTTATCAGACATAGAAAGGCTTGGCAATGGGACTTTGTATGCATATGTGCACGTGTCTTTATAGTAGAATGATTTATGATCCTTTGGATATATACCCAGTAACCCATTGCTGGGTCAAATGGTATTTCTGGTTCTAGATCCTTGAGGAATTGCCACACTGTCTTCCACGATGGTTGAACTAATTTACACTCCCACCAAAAATGTAAGTGTTCCTACTTCTCGGCATCCTTGCCAGCATCTGTGGTTTCCAGACTTTTTAATGATCGCCATTCTAACTGGGATGAGATGGTATCTCATTGTAGTTTTGATTTACATTTCTCTAATGACCAGTGATGATGAGCTTTTTTTCATATGTCTTTTGGCAGCATAAATGTCTTCTTTTGAGAAGTGTCTGTTCATATCCTTCAACCACTTTTTGATGGGGTTGTTTGTTTTTGTCTTGTAAATTTGTTTAAGTTCCTTCTAGATTCTGGATATTAGCCCTTTGTCAGATAAATAGATTGCAAAAATTTTCTCCCATTCTATAGGTTGTCTGTTCACTCTGATGATAGTTTCTTTTGCTGAGCAGACGCTCTTTAGTTTGATTAGATGCCATTTGTTAATTTTGGCTTTTGTTGAGATTGTTTTTGGTGTTTTAGCCATGCAGTCCTTGCCCATGCCTATGCCCTGAATGGTATTGCCTAGGTTTGCTTCTAAGGTTTTTATGGTTTGGGGTTTTACATTTAACTCTTCAATCCATTTTGAGTTAATTTTTGTATAAAGTGTAAGAAAGGGGTCCAGTTTCAGTTTTCTGCATATGGCTAGCCAGTTTTCCTAACACCATTTATTAAATAGGGAATCCTTTCCCCATTGCTTGTTTTTGTCAGGTTTGTCAAAGATCAGATGATTGTAGATGTGTGGTGTTATTTCTGAGGTCTCCGTTCTGTTCCATTGGTCTATATATCTGTTTTGGTACCAGTACCATGCTATTTTTGTTACTGTAGCCTTGTAGGATAGTTTGAAGTCAGGTAGCATGATGCCTCCAGCTGTGTTCTTTTTTCTTAGGATCGTCTTGGCAATGTGGGCTCTTTTTTGGTTCCATATGAAATTTAAAGTAGTTGTTTCTAGTTCTATGCAGAAAGTCAATGGTAGCTTGATGGGAATAGCATTGAATCTATAAATTACTCTGGGCACTATGGCCATTTTCACAATATTGATTCTACCTATACATGAGCATGGAATTTCTTTTCCATTTGTTTGTGTCCTGTCTTATTTCTTTGATTAGTGGTTTGTAGTTCTCCTTGAAGAGGTCCTTCACTTCCCTTGTAAATTGTATTCCTAGGTATTTTATTTTCGTTGTAGCAGTTGTGAATGGGAGTTTACTCATGATTTGGCTCTCTGCCTCTCTGTTATTGGTGTATAGGAATGCTTGTGATTTTTGCACATTGATTTTGTATCCTGAGACTTGAAGTTGCTGAAGTCGTTTATCAGCTTGAGGATTTCTGGGCTGAGAAGATGGGGTTTTCTAAATATACAATCATGTTGTCTGAAAACAGAGACAATTTGACTTCCTCTCTTCTTATTTGAATACCTTTTATTTCTCTCTCTTGCCTGATTGCTCTGGCCAGAACTTCCAATACTATGTTGAATGTGAGTGGTGAGAGAGGGCATCCTTGTCTTGTGCCGGTTTTCAAAGGGAATGCTTCCAGCTTTTGTCCATTCAATATGACATTGGCTGTGGGTTTGTCATAAATAGCTCTTATTATTTTGAGATATGTTCCATTAATAATACTAGTTTATTAAGAGTTTTTAGCATGAAGCAGTGTTGAATTTTATCAAAGGCCTTTTCTGCATCTATTGAGATAGTCGTGTGGTTTTTGTCATTGGTTCTGTTTATGTGATGGATTACATTTATTGATTTGCATATGTTGAATCAGCCTTGTATCCTAGCGATGAAGCCAACTTGATCATAGTGGATAAGCTTTTTGATATGCTACTGGATTTGGTTTGCCAGTATTTTATTAAGGAGTTTTGCATCGATGTTCATCAGGGATATTGGCCTGAAATTTTCTTTTTTTGTTGTGTCTATGCCAGCTTTTGGAATCAGGATGATGCTGGCCTCATGAAATGAGTTAGGGAGGAGTCCCTCTTTTTCTATTGTTTGGAATAGTTTGAGAAGGAATGGTACTAACTCCTCTTTGTACCTCTGGTAGAATTTGGCAATGAATCTGTCTGGTTCTGAGCTTGTTTTTTGGTTAGTAGACTATTAATTACTGCCTCAATTTCAGAACTTGTTATTGGTCTATTCGAGGATTCAAATCCTTACTGGTTTACCCTTGGAGGGTGTATGTGTCCAGGAATTTATCCATTTCTTCTAGGTTTTCTAGTTTATTTGTGAAGAGGTGTTTATAGTATTCTCTGATGGTGAATATCAATTTCAATAAAATTTTATCACTTTTTATAGTGTCTATTTGATTCTTCTCTCTTTTATTCTCTATCAGTCTGGCTAGCTGTCTATCTATTTTGTCAATCTTTTCAAAAAACCACCTCCTGGATTCATTCATTTTTTTGAAGGGTTTTTCATGTCTCTATCTCCTTCAGTTCTGCTCTGATCTTAGTTATTTCTTTTCTTCTGCTAGCTTTTGAATTTGTTTGCTCTTTTTTCTCTAGTTCTTTTATTGTGATGTTAGGGTGCCAATTTTAGATTTTTCCCGCTTTCTGATGTTGGCATTTTAGTGCTATAAATTTCCCTCTAAACGCTGCTTTAGCTATGTCCCAGAGATTCTGGTACGTTGTCTCTTTGTTCTCATTGGTTTCAAAGAACTTCATTATTTCTGCCTTACTTTCGTTATTTACCCAGTAGTCTTTCAGGAGCAGGTTGTTCAATTTCCATGTCGTTGTAGGGTTTTGTGTGAGTTTCTTAATCCTGAGTGCACCTATTTGCACCATGGTCTGAGGGGCTGTTTGTTATGATTTCCATTCTTTTGCATTTGCTGAAGAGTGTTTTACTTTTTATTTATTTATTTATTTATTTATTTATTTATTTATTTATTTTTGATGCAGTCTCACTCTGTCACCAGGCTGGAGTACAGTGGCGCGATCTCGGCTCACTGCAACCTCCACCTCCTGGGTTCAAGCAATTCTCCTGCCTCAGTCTCCCAAGTAGCTGGGACTACATGCACGCACCAACACACCCAGCTAATTTTTGGTATTTTTGGTAGAGACAGGGTGTCACCATGTTGGCCAGGATGGTCTCAATCTCTTGGTCTTGTGATCTGCTTGCCTTGGCCTCCTAAAGTGCTGGAACTACAGGTGTGAGCCACCATGCCTGGCCGAGTGTTTTACTTTCAATGATGTGGTCCATTTTAGAATAAGTGCTATATGGTGCTGAGAAGAATGTATATTCTGCTGATTTGGGGTGGAGAGTTCTGTAGATGTCTATTAGGTCCACTTGGTCCAGAGCTGAGTTCAAGTCCTGAATATCCTTGTTAATTTTCTGTCTCGTTGATCTAATATTGACAATGGGGTGTTAAAGTCTCCCATTATTATTGTGAGGAAGTCTAAATCTCTTTGTAGGTCTCTAGGAACTTGTTTCATGAAACTGGGTGCTCCTGTATTGAGTGCATATATATTTAAGGTAGTTAGCTCTTCTTGTTGCATTGATCCCTTTACCATTATGTAAAGGCCTTCTTTGTCTTTTTTGATCTCTGTTGGTTTGAAGTCTGTTTTATCAGAGACTAGGATTGCAGTCCTGCTGTTTTTTTGCTTTCCATTTGCTTGGTAAATCTTCCTCCATCCCTTTATTTTGAGCATATGTGTGTCTTTGCACTTGAGATGGGTCTCCTGAATATAGCACACTGATAGGTCTTGACTCTTTATCCAGTTTGCCAGTCTGTGTCTTTAATTGGGGCATTTAGCCCATTTACATTTAGGTTAATATGGTTATGTGTAAATTTGATCCTGTCATCATGATGCTAGCTGGTTATTTTGCACATTAGTTGATGCAATTTCTTCTTAGTGTCATTGGTCTTTATATTTTGGTGTTTTTGCAGTGGCTAGTAATGGTTTTGCCTTTCCATATTTAGTGCTTCCTTCAAGAGCTCTCGTAAGGTAGGCTTGGTGGTGACAAAATCCCTCAGCATT
>NW_012101588.1:257730-261198 GCF_000951045.1 Mandrillus leucophaeus | reverse complement strand
CTATATGGTGCTGAGAAGAATGTATATTCTGCTGATTTGGGGTGGAGAGTTCTGTAGATGTCTATTAGGTCCACTTGGTCCAGAGCTGAGTTCAAGTCCTGAATATCCTTGTTAATTTTCTGTCTCGTTGATCTAATATTGACAATGGGGTGTTAAAGTCTCCCATTATTATTGTGAGGAAGTCTAAATCTCTTTGTAGGTCTCTAGGAACTTGTTTCATGAAACTGGGTGCTCCTGTATTGAGTGCATATATATTTAAGGTAGTTAGCTCTTCTTGTTGCATTGATCCCTTTACCATTATGTAAAGGCCTTCTTTGTCTTTTTTGATCTCTGTTGGTTTGAAGTCTGTTTTATCAGAGACTAGGATTGCAGTCCTGCTGTTTTTTTGCTTTCCATTTGCTTGGTAAATCTTCCTCCATCCCTTTATTTTGAGCATATGTGTGTCTTTGCACTTGAGATGGGTCTCCTGAATATAGCACACTGATAGGTCTTGACTCTTTATCCAGTTTGCCAGTCTGTGTCTTTAATTGGGGCATTTAGCCCATTTACATTTAGGTTAATATGGTTATGTGTAAATTTGATCCTGTCATCATGATGCTAGCTGGTTATTTTGCACATTAGTTGATGCAATTTCTTCTTAGTGTCATTGGTCTTTATATTTTGGTGTTTTTGCAGTGGCTAGTAATGGTTTTGCCTTTCCATATTTAGTGCTTCCTTCAAGAGCTCTCGTAAGGTAGGCTTGGTGGTGACAAAATCCCTCAGCATTCTCTTGTCTGTAAAGGATTTTATTCAGTTATGACACTTAGTTTGAGTGGATGTGAACTGACTTGAAAATTCTTTTCTTCAAGAATGTTGAATATTGGCCCTCACTCTTTTCTGGCTTGTAGGGTTTCTGCAGACATATCCACTGTTAGTCTGATGGGCTTTCCTTTGGAGGTAACCTGACTTTTCTCTCTGGATGCCCTTAACATTTTTTCCTTTGTTTCAAATTTGGAGAATCTGACAATTATATGTCTTGGGGTTGCTCTTCTCAAGGAGTATCTTAGTGATACTCTCTGTATTTTCTGAATTTGAATGTTGGCCTATCTTGCTAGGTTGGGGAAGTTCTTCTGAATACTCATTTTGTTTTATAGTTTTGAAGTGAAAAGTGAATACAAGAGGTGAAAGTAGTACAATAACTCAGCTTAGAAACATGAAGGCAAATATTAAAGGATATTTTGCAAAGATTGCACAAGGAAGTACAGTTTTTAAAACTAAATGTATATTCTATCCAAATAGTAGAGCCATTGTTTTTGAAAGGTTATAGATATGGATCCATGTTTGTAGATAATGTACAAGCTTACTGAATAAATGTGGAAAATTTCCCCCCAAATAGTAGATAGTACAGTGTGAAAAATCCAGTAAATAGGTAAACATTCACCAATATGAGTTTTTATATAGGATATACCACTTTCTGGATGTAGTAGGTGATAATTAAGCATAAAGATAAAATTTTTGTAAGCATGACATACTGAGAAAAAAGGTTAGCCATCACATTCAATATTGTATGGCAGTGGTATTGAATGCTAGCTATCACTCAGTATCTGTTCTTTTATTATTTTTTTCAGCTTTTGGTGTAGCACATGGTTGCTTAGAATAAGAAGTGCCTATCCCAATCTCCTTTGCAGCTAGGTACAACCAGGATAATATAAATACACAATATAGAAAGGCTCGCATTTTACAGAGAATATGTTGGCTTTCTGTTATAATCTATAATTTATGATTCCCAGTTTGATATTGTTGCTGTTATTTTTCCTCTACTCTTCTGGATTCTTAAGTAAACTTGGGGCTCATGTATGGATAGGTGAAAGGGAAGCAAGTATCAATGCATTGAATCAGAAAAGTACTTGAAATGATCAGGAAACAACATAGAAGTCAATGTGATTAGAGCATAATGAGGTAAGAGAGAGTGACATAAAACTGAGACTTGAACACTAAACAGGCCCTTTAAGACTGTCATTAAGAACTGTTGTATTTCATCCTAAGATGAAAAGCTACCACTAGAGAGCTCCAAATAAAAAAATGAACTGTTCTCAATTACTTCCTTCTTTTCTTTCCTTTTTTTTTTTTTTTACAGAAAATATGATTTAGTTGAGAAGTATAATAGAATTTCTAGTTATCTGACTAATTTTATTAATTTTTTAAAATTTTTAGCTTTGGCAACATATACACATAACATAAAAATTACCATCTTAACTTTTTGAAGTGTATACTTCAATAGTATTAAGTATATTCACATTGTTTTTTAACCAATCTTCAGAACATTTTCATCCTGAAAAATTAAACCTTCTTATTCCCCTTCCCTTCCCCTCTTCCCCCAGCCCCCTATTTTACTTTCTGTTTCTGTGAGTTTGACTACAGTAGATACCTCATATTAGTGGAATTGCATAGTTGAAAGAAAATAATACATACTCTTCTATGTAAAAATTTACTCTGATGCATTAAATTTTATTCAGTTCATTGTAATTTACTCTGATGCATTAAATTTTATTCAGTTCATTGTAATTTACTCTGATGCATTAAATTTTATTCAGTTCATTGTAATTTACTCTGATGCATTAAATTTTATTCAGTTCATTGTATTTTAAAAAGAATTAGAAGTTATTTGTTGACCTACAAATGAATATCTTATTGTAAAAAATACTGTTCAGTTTTTGGGAGCAACCAGTTCGGCATGGCATTTAAGATGATCAACTCTGGATGCAGACGGCCAGTCTTTGAATCTGAGCTCCTTCACTTGCAAACTGCGTGTCCTTCTGCAGGTTATTTAAACTTGCCATGCATCTGCTTCCTCATCTGAAAGCAGACAAAATAATAGTACCTACTTAGAGAGTTTTAATTAATACATAAAATCATTTAGAAGATTATTTGTTACATAGTAAAAGCATATGTAGTGGTTATTTTCCCATTATTTTTATTAATAATGAACATTATGCTTTACCTTTAGAGAAGAGTTTGGAAACTTAAATGCTGGTAGAGGAAACACAATGATCATAAACCATGAGAAGTGTAGTGTGTATATGATAATAAGATGCTGGTATTGTGATCTTAATTACACTGCATTCTGAAATACTGGGCTAAGCCAAACAACACAGCAAAACAAAATATGTCTAGGAATCATTATTACCAGCAGATACCAATTGATTATTCTTAGTGTGAAATACAATAATTAATTTAGGACAGCAAATAAACCAACCTAACAAATGTAGCTCTGAGGCTTGGATATCAGAATTTTAAATCCCATTAATTAAACACTTATGACATGTCCACATTAAAATTAATGTTATCTGAAATCCCATTATTGCCGGGTGCGGTGGCTCAAGCCTGTAATCCCAGCACTGTGGGAGGCCGAGATGGGCGGATCACGAGGTCAGGAGATCGAGACCATCCTGGCTAACCTGGTGAAACCCCGTCTCTACTAAAAAAAAA
>NW_012101588.1:256078-257680 GCF_000951045.1 Mandrillus leucophaeus | reverse complement strand
AAAAAAAAAAAAAAAAAGAAATCCCATTATTAGTTTCTTAAAATTCTACAAATCAAAAGCTTTTTAAGCAATACTGCTTGATCTGATGCAGCAGCCTGGGCAACAGAGCGAAACTCCGTCTAAAAAAAAAAAAAAAAAGAAAAGAAATCCCATTATTAAAATGTAAGACAAGTCAGCAATGGAGCGTGTGTATATAACGATATATATAATAAAAAATTAACCTACACACATATACACACAGTGCGCGCACACACACACACACAGTTGAACATCTATAATCATCCTTCCATATCTTTGGGTTCCACATCCATGGATTCAACAAACCACAGATCAAAAATATTTTTTAACACAATGAATGTTTGGGACGGTTGCATCTGTACTGACCATGTACAGATTTTTTCTTGTCATTATTTCTTAAATAATACAGTATAACAACTATTTACATCGCATTTAAATTACATTAGGTATTATAAGTAACCTAGAGATAATTTAACGTATACTGGAGGATGCGTGTAGGATATACACAAATACTTATGCCATTTTCTATAAAGGGTTTGAGCATCCATAGATTTTTGGTATCCATGGGGTTCCTGAAACCAATGTCCTGTGAATACCAAGAGATGGTTTGGTATTGGTTTATATACACACATGCATATAAAACATGATATATATACATACACACATATATAAAACAATCTTTGCAGTTTCATTAATTTATACAATAATCAGCAGTGCTTCTTTTCTTCAAAAGATTGATGATAATCTACTACATTTCCTAATTTAAAGAAAGATTAGTGCCTGATAGGAAATCTTAATATCTAATTAACTGATACATTTTAGGTATAAAATGTTTTGTCTTGTCACAGTTTTCTACTCAAGAGATAGTTGATACATTAGAAGCTTTCCAAAAGATTGTTAATGAATAGACAATTCTACTGAAATTTTTTGACCTGCAATTTGGCCGACAAACTTACAAACACTTTTGGAATTAATTTAGTAACAAAATGATTTTAACTTGCTTTCACTATAATGACTGTCATTCAATCTCTATTTGCTTAAAGTGTCTTGCATTTTATAATGACTATTTTCTGTTTCTTATGCAAAAGATATAGCAATTTTTAACAATAATAAACACTAATTATTTTTATAACATTTTATATTATTATATTACAGCAACTTTGGTTTTTATTTGGAGTAAGGCAGCGGCTAGTAAATAGTATTGAAAAAGAAAAGTAATGAGAGTTGTAATTACTTTTCCTTATGCCAACTTGTTTAAACTGCAGTCCCCAGTCATTCATTCAGACATTAATATATTCAATGAGGTAAAAGCATTTTTTTAAGGAGATAAAAGTACATAATCAATTCTCTTTACATAAGGGAGATTATCCCAGATAAGCGATTCTAGGTAATCTGACTGGGACTGATTGAATTAGTTGAAAGGTTTTCAGAACACAGCCTAGGATTCCTGATGAAGTTATTCTCCCCATGAATAACAGCTCAACATTGCCAGCCTGCTCTTCCTAATGGCTTGCTTTGTATGTTTTAGACCTGCCTACCTAACCTGCGTAATCACATTAACCAATTCCTTGAAATAAATATATA
>NW_012101588.1:252136-255318 GCF_000951045.1 Mandrillus leucophaeus | reverse complement strand
GAGAATGGCGTGAACCTGGGAGGCGGAGCTTGCAGTGAGCCGAGATCGCACCACTGCACTCCAGCCTGGGCAACAGAGCGAGACTCCATCTCAAAATAAATAAATAAATAAAATTTAAAAAATTAAAAATTAAATGTTTTTCTCATATTTTCCTTCATGAAAAATGTTGAGATATTCATTCGACTTCTTTCTTTCTCATTATTCCCTTTATTTCATTTAAGATGTATATTAAGATCTTGTATCGAGCTCAGCTCTCTGAACTCTTCCTCTTAATAAACAAACCTTCCACTTCTTTTAGTTCATTAAATCTAACTATTTCAATCTTTCCTTAACAGTGATTTTATAAACAACGGTTGTTTATCAGAGAAAATAATATCTGGACTAGAAGAAGTGTCAACAAAATTAGTTTTGCAAACTATTAAGTCAGTTACCTGTTGCTAAGTGCTGCCCAAATATTAGGAATTTACTAATACTACAGAAATATCGTGTTGTCCACCTTTAGAAAAAATTATTCCAAATAATTATGTCATTTGTTTTCATCTGAAGAATACATAGTTCAGACAGTTAAGCTCATGGAAGCTGACAATTCAGAATGAGCAGTGTGATAATGTTAAGACTGATTTTACAAATATTTTAAAGTTTCTATTAAATATTTAAAAATTATACATCAACTGGGTCTTAAGATGGCCAACTCAGTGCAGCTAGGAAGTGCTGCTCCTATGGAGAGAGGCCAAGATTTTGACTAAATCAACATAATTTGAGCAGATCTTTGTACAGAAAACGTCAAATGTGGATGCAGAGAAGATGCAAGCATTGAGGCTGAAGAGGAAGGAAGCCGGAAACTCTGTGTTGGGTAACTGAAGGCTGGGGCTGCTTCCTGGCCCCAAATGGTGTCTGAGGAAGGGGTAAGTGAAGGGACTTGGAGACTGGAGACCTCACATGTGCCACGGACATTTGAGCTGGAAGGTGGATGTCTTCAGAGATTAGACAGAGACAGAGCTGCCGCAAGCATGGCACCAGGAGCCTTTGTGCTAAGGACAACTTTGGCAGAGCCTAACCCACCAAGGCCTGCCTATCTCCCTTTGACAGGCTTTGGTCCTAGGTAACCACTGGGGAGAAAGCAGGGCCACCTTCCCTGTGGGACTGGGGCACATCTGTCCCACAGGCCATCTCTGCCAGCCAGCCCCTCCCAGGGCTCCTGCTTGGCCACCCTGCAGAAGCCTGTACACAACATGACTCCACTGCCCAGCCTGGGTGCTTTGCACCACCTAAGTGCATTTTGGAAGCCTGCAAGCCCTTCAGATCCGATAGCACACCTGGAACTCAGTCCCAAGGGTCTGAAGGAGGGAGCTGCAAGCAGGTCCTGGTATCCCAGGGCCCTGGCCCATGGCTCAGGATCACCTAGCCAGAATCTGTGCCCTGCACTCAAGTCAGGGAGGACCCCACACTCTCAGAAAACTGAGAAGGGTGAATTGCAGAGGTTCACAGGTTGGCCTAGGACCTAGATATGCCTTATTCCGCAGGGCAGGTCCAATAAGGATGTGGCCTATTTTCCTACCGGACTTCTGTCCAAGGGAGCCCTGAGGCTGAAAAATCAAATTAAAAGTAAATAAATAAATAAATGGAATTGCTGGCAAAGTGTCAGTGATCAGAGGTGGCGCCCTCAAACTCCAGGAGTGGACCTGATGAGGGGGTCACCTGTCTCCCCCTTGCACTGCAGAGCATAGCTGCAAATCCAAGGATACGCAAAGGAGTCATGCTGCACATAAGAGCCTGTCTACCAACCATTGCTGTCAAGCACTATCTACCGGATCGCAGCCCGAACTACAACAACAACAAGAAGTTACTCTGCTAATTCTCCCTGATGATAAACCATGGGCAAGAATTCAACAACGAAGACACTGTACAGAGCTTTAGCCCTCTGAAACCTTCCAGAAACAAAGTCAACTGACTATACTAGATTTCCATCACAATTAAAGGAACACCAGCCTTCTCAGATGGGAAAAAATCAGCATAAGAACTCTGGCAATTCAAAAAGCCAGAGTGTCCCCTTACCTCCAAACAGGCCCACTGGGTCCCCAGCAATGGTTAATCAGTCTGAAATGTCTGAAATGACAGACGTGGAATTCAGAATCCGGATGGCTAGGAAGCTTATCAAGACCAGGAGAAAGTTGAAACTCAACCCAAGGAAGCAAATCAATTCAGTAAAATGATTCAAGAGTTGAAAGACTAAGAAGCCCTTTTAAGAAAGACTCAAATTGAAGTTCTTGAGCTGAAAAATTCGCTATGAGAATTTCAAAACACAATCAGAAGTATTAACAGCGGAATAGACCAAACAGAAAAGAATCTAAGAGCTTGAAGATAGGTAATTGAGTCAACTCAGTCAGGCAAAAATAAAGAGAAAAGAATATAGAAAAATGAACAAAACCTCTGAGAAATACGCAATTATGCAAAGAGACCAAATCTATGACTCATTGGCATTCTTGAGAGAGAAAGAGAAATAATAAGCAACTTGGAAAATATATTTGAGGACATAGTCCATGAAAATTTCCCTAATCTCACTAGACAAATTGACCTGCAAACCCAAGAAATATAGAGGACCCTACCCAGATACTGTAAAAGACAACCATCCCCAAGGCACATGGTCATCAGATTCACTAAAGTCAATACAAAAGAAAAAAATCAAAAGTAGACACGTGGGACTTAAACTAAAGAGCTTCTGCATAGCAAAAGAAACTTAGAGCAAACAAACAACCTGCAGAATAGCAGAAGCTATTCACAAACCATCCATTCAACAAAAGTCTAACATCCAGCATTAATATGGTTTAGCTCTGTGTCCCCACCTATATGTTGTAAACCCCATATGTTGAGGGAAGGACTTGGTGGGAGGTGATTGGATCACAGGGGCAGCTCCCCCATGTCTGTTCTTGTGATAGTGAGTGAGTTCTCATGAGATATGACAGTTTAGAAGTGTATGGCTGGCCAGGCGCAGTGGCTTACATCATGCCTGTAATCCTAGCACTTTGGGAGGCCAAGGCAAGCGGATCACCTGAGGTCAGGAGTTCAAGACCAGCCTGGCCAATATGGTGAAACCCTGTCTCTACAAAAATACAAAAATTAGCCAGGTGTGATGGCAGGTGCCTGTAATCCCAGTTACTCAGGAGGCTGAGGTGGGAGAATTG
>NW_012101588.1:249042-250816 GCF_000951045.1 Mandrillus leucophaeus | reverse complement strand
ATGATCTTGGTTCTTCCCGTTGTCTTTGAGACTGAGAAGTTGCAAATGGAGCAACAGCAGCAACTGCAGCAGGGGCAGGTACTTCTAGGGCCTAACACAGGGCTCTCAGGAGGAATGCCAGGGGCTCTACCCCCGCTTCCTGGAAAGATCTAGATTGTTATTGCTGTTTGAGCTGTCTCGGTGGGATAAGTTTGAAATTCAGTGTTTGAACTGCTGATTATTTGGATTTTTTTTTGTTTGTTTTTTTTCAACTTTGGCACGTTGATCTATCTAAACCTGGTGGGGAGAATTCTCCCCACATTGTCTCATGGAAAGACGCAACTTGCAACCGTGCCCTCCACACTATCCTTACTTCTGTCTTCACTCTGATACCAGAGTGTAGCCATGCAGACGGTTATTCCAGCTCTGGCCACCCCACTCCTTTCACCAAATTGCTCCTAACTGGAAGATCTCACTTTCCCTTTGTGGGGTGGGAACCCATGCCAGTGAGAGGGATGTGCCCCTGACCATTAACGACTGCCCTTTTTTTTTTCTTTTTTTTTTTAAAGAATGGAGCTGTTGGGGAGGGACATGCACGCAATGTGAAAGACAAAATGCATGACACCTGTAGTGTAAAGTGGCCACTATGAATCCCTATGTATGAGAGGAGGGAGGCTGGCTGCAGCTTCAGTCACAGAATGGGGACTGTGGAAGACAGATCAGGAGTCCATTTCCTCTGCACAGTTTGGCTGTTAGACCTGTGTGTGTGTTTAAAAAAACAGAAGTCAGTGCTCACTTTTTTAATTTAAATATTTAAAATGATTCCAACTGAAAAAATAAATAAATAAAAGACACTGCAGAACACTAGACAGAGAAAGCGGGATTGGATCATGGGTTGAAAAACCACCTATCTGATACTATGCTCACTGTGTGAGTGATGGGGTCTGTATTAGTCCATTTTCACACTGTGATAAATAACTACCTGACACTGGATAATTTATAAAGGGAAGAGGTCTAATTGACTTATGGTTCCACAGTGCTGGGGAGACTTCAGGAAATGTAGAATCAAGGTGGAAGGTGAAGGGGAAACAAGCACCTTCTTCACAAGGAGGCAGGACAGAGAGAGAGAGATTGAAAGCAAAAGAAACCACACACTTTTAAACCATCATAACTCATGAGAACTCACTCACTATCATGAGAACAGCATGGGGGAGTCCACCCCTATGATCCAATCACCTCCCACCAGCTCCCTCCCTCCACATGTGGGGATTACAATTGAGATGAGATTTGATTGGGAACACAGAGCCAAACCATATCAGGATATGTACCCCAAACCTCAGCATTACACGATATCCCCATGTAACAAACCTATACGTGTATCCCCATATCTAAAATAAAAGTTAAAATTAAAAATATATATATATCAAAAAGAATGTATGTACATATGTAAAGCTTCATAAAATACTTTTATATCTGATAATTTTTAATGTTAAATCTAATAATTGAATATTAAATGTGGTTAATGTTTACCACATAATTTCTTGTCAGAAATTTTCTTTATATATTAGTATGTACTTTCTTAAGAGAAGCATAAGATATGTGAGGCAACCATGTCTTATTAAGCGCCTTAAAATTTTGCATGTTTAGGAATCCATCTTTTCCTGAAAACTGTTTTAATCAACGTTAAAATAGTTTGAATTAATAAATCAGGGCCGGGCGCGGTGGCTCAAGCCTGTAATCCCAGCACTTTGGGAGGCCGAGACGGGCGGATCACGAGGTCAGGAGATCGAGACCA
>NW_012101588.1:243800-245647 GCF_000951045.1 Mandrillus leucophaeus | reverse complement strand
AACTGTAAGTCAATTAAACCCTTTTTCTTTATAAATTACCCAGTCTCAGGGAGTTCTTTATAGCAGCGTGAGAATGGGCGAATACAAGCATCTATAGAGTATTTAAACAAATCAACAAGCAAAAACCATTTACCCTGTTAAAAATGTGCAAATCACAGGAACAGATACTTCTCAAAAGAAGATATACAAGCAGCCATTGAGCATATGAAAAAATGCTCATCATTACTAATCATCAGAGAAATGCAAATACAACAGTGATATACCACCTCACATCAGTCAGAATGGCTAGTACTGAAAAGTCAAGAAATAATGGATGCTGTTGATGCTTCAGAGAAAAGGAAATACTATATACTGTTGATGAGAATGTAAATTAGTCCAGGCACTGTGGAAAGCAGTCTGGAGATTTCACAAGGAACTTAAAGACACCTACTATTTGACCCAGCAATCTCACTACTGGGTATGTACCCAAAGGAAAATAAATCATTCTACCAAAAAGACACATGTACTCATATGTTCATTGCTGCACTATTCACAATAGCTAAAACATGAAATCAACCTACGTGCCCATCAGCATAGATTGGATAAAGAAAATGGGGAACATAGACACTGTGGAATAGTATACAGCCGTAACAAAAATGAAACCATGTCCTTTGCAGCAACATGGATATAGTTGTAGGCCATAATCCTAAGTGAATTAACTTAGGAATAGAAAAACCAAATGCTACATGTTCTCACGTATCTATGGGAACTAAACATTGAGCATACGTGGACATTAATACAAGAATAAACGCTTTCCGCTTCCAGTGTCCCCTACCGGAAGCGTGGACATTAATACAAGAATAAACGCTTTCCGCTTCCGCTGTCACCTACAGTCATGGCTGCCGCCATCGCTACTGCCGGTGCCGGGGAACCCCAGTCCCCGGACGAATTGCTCCCGAAAGGCGATGCAGAGAATCCTGAGGAGGAGCTGGAGGAGGACGACGATGAGGAGCCAGATGAGACCCTGTCGGAGAGCCTATGGGGCCTGACGGAGATGTTTCCAGAGAGGGTCCGGTCTGCGGCCGGAGTCACTTTTGATCTTTCCTTCTTTGTGGCTCAAAAAATGTACAGGTTTTCCAGGGCAGCCTTGTGGACTGGGACCACTTCCTTTATGATCTTGGTTCTTCCCGTTGTCTTTGAGACTGAGAAGTTGCAAATGGAGCAACAGCAGCAACTGCAGCAGGGGCAGGTACTTCTAGGGCCTAACACAGGGCTCTCAGGAGGAATGCCAGGGGCTCTACCCCCGCTTCCTGGAAAGATCTAGATTGTTATTGCTGTTTGAGCTGTCTCGGTGGGATAAGTTTGAAATTCAGTGTTTGAACTGCTGATTATTTGGATTTTTTTTTGTTTGTTTTTTTTCAACTTTGGCACGTTGATCTATCTAAACCTGGTGGGGAGAATTCTCCCCACATTGTCTCATGGAAAGACTCAACTTGCAACCGTGCCCTCCACACTATCCTTACTTCTGTCTTCACTCTGATACCAGAGTGTAGCCATGCAGACGGTTATTCCAGCTCTGGCCACCCCACTCCTTTCACCAAATTGCTCCTAACTGGAAGATCTCACTTTCCCTTTGTGGGGTGGGAACCCATGCCAGTGAGAGGGATGTGCCCCTGACCATTAACGACTGCCCTTTTTTTTTTCTTTTTTTTTTTAAAGAATGGAGCTGTTGGGGAGGGACATGCACGCAATGTGAAAGACAAAATGCATGACACCTGTAGTGTAAAGTGGCCACTATGAATCCCTATGTATGAGAGGAGGGAGGCTGGCTGCAGCTTCACTCACAGAATGGGGACTGTGGAAGACAG
>NW_012101588.1:235651-242340 GCF_000951045.1 Mandrillus leucophaeus | reverse complement strand
GGGAGGCAGAGCTTGCAGTGAGCTGAGATCCGGCCACTGCACTCCAGCCTGGGCGACAGAGCGAGACTCCATCTCAAAAAAAATAAAATTAAATTAAATAAATAAATAAATAAATAAATAAATCAGGCTTAACTCACTAACAATTTTTTTAAAAGTTTTCTCTGACGTTACCAAACTTGATCACTAAGACCACTGTTGTCAAGGTTACTAATAGGCTATTTTCTTTTGCTAAATAAAAAGTAAATAAGAAAAATCACAATCTTATTTTACTTCTCAGCAGAATTTTACCTTGCTGATGGTTCTTATACCATTTTAAAAATTACAATATTAACATCAAAATTGAAAAGCATTCAAATAATGTTAAGGTGTCTGAACCAGCAATTGGGAAGCATCATCTTATTCTTCCCACTCAGCAGGTATAATTATAGTAAGCAGTGCACATGGACATAGTCTACATACTTTGAGATATGTGTTTATGCACGTTCAAACGCACCAAGTCAATAAAAATGTTAAAAATGTCCAAAATAAGTTAATGAAGACATAACCTTTATAAAAAATAAAAGAACAATGGGAAATCATCTTAACGGACAAGCTAATTTGTTGACATTTCCTAAAATACAAACTGTGTTTATTTTACTCTATCATTCCTGACTCATTTTTGCTTTCACGAACTACTCCAACATCTGGAAGTTCAGCCCTCCCTTCCAGCTCAGCTGAGCTGCTGGCAAATGCTAATTTAAGGTTAAGGCACAAACCTGCTTGTAAGGCAAGGAAAGCCACCAAGGACCTGCAGGCTTTCTTCTCCTCTGGCCCCAGGGAAAAGAACAGAATCAATTCTGCCGCAGATGGTAAAAACCAAGGAACAGCCAACAAATGTTTGAAGAAAACAGCAGAATAAAAGAAAAATAAACACCATCACATGGAAGAATTTACCCAAAAAAAAAAATTATTAAAAAGAGAAATTGACATTAAGATCCTTGTAGTTAATATTCTCAGAAATATACTTAGGTATATAAGAAAATGTCCCGGGTAAATAAATTACACAAGAAAGGAAAGTGGGGGCTGAGAAATTGACAGACAAAGTTAAGATGTATACAAGCTGTCAACATGTATTTGATGAGGATCTTGCAGGAGAAAACAGGAAATAATGGAATTGATAATACATCAAATAATTGAATGAATATTACAATATTTTGATAAAGTACAAACTTACATTTTTTTTTTCATGGACCAGGCCTTCTGTGAGCTATCTAAAAACTCTTGGCCTAATCCAGAGAAGTGAAAATTTAAGGGTAAGACCATACATTCTTGGGTCTATTTATGGACTTTATTCTGTTTGCTTCTCTGTATTCTGTTTGTTGCTCTGTTCCTATGCCAATACTAAATTGCCGTGATTACAACAGAAAACTATTTTTATGTTTATATGCTGATTATTTCTCCACATTCTTCCATATGGTTCTTGGCTCTTTGTATTTCCTTTTTGGTTGTTTTTTAAAAAAGATTTTATCTGTATTATTTTGGATAACTCATGTTTTTCTTCTTAATGTGTAAGAACATTATCCTTTTCTCTATATTTTTATGTTTGTAATTGCACTTAATTTTGTTTCTGGTCTTTTATTGTTAATTTCAAAGGTTTAGAAACATTATCTGCATTTTCCTTTGTGATTGTTTTTCTCATAACTGCAATGCTTAGATAGTTCCAGAAGTCATGAACTTGCTCATTTTGCATCTACATTTTTCTTGATAAATATTTCTAGTAAAATACTTTCAATTTTTAAAATTTTGACTAAAAACTTAAAAATAGAGAATGAGATATAACAATTTTTTTAAAAAATCTTAATATTGTTTGCATATGCCCTCAGATGTGACCATCAAAGATTTTTCCTGAGATTTTTTTCCAAAGTGAACTCTAAAGAGATTTATTTTTCCCCTTGGATCCCAGTGGTATAGAATTGTTATCCCAGAGGTTGCAATAGTTTTTTTCTCACCACATGGAAAAAAAAAAAAAAATCCATGCAAGAAGGGTGCAGATGGTAGCTCTGACTTTCATAGTCCTGTAACCCTGAGTGCAAATTACTGCTTGTAATGAGTCACATTCAGATTGTGAAAGGAAAATATCACGGGCCCTTTCATGCTGGGAACTGCACAGAGCAAATCTGCCTCCTGTTCTATTCAAAGTTATTCCTGTGCTCACTGAGATAGACCCACGTCTGATTGCCTCCTGTGGAAAGGCTAATCAGAAACTCAAAAGAATGCAACGGTTCATCGGTTCATCGTCTCTCACCTACCTGTGACCTGGAATCCCCCTCCCATTTCCAGTCTTCCAGCCTTTGCTTCAAGTTGTCCCACCTTTCCAGACTGAACCAATGTACTTCTTACATATATTGATTGATGTCTTGTGTCTCCCTAAAATGTATAAAACTAAGCTTCTCCCCGACCTCCTTGGCACGTGTCGTCAGGACTTCCGGAAGCTGTGTCACAGGCGTGCATCTTTGACATTGACTAAATAAACTTTCTAAATTAACTGAGACCTGTCTCAGATTTTGGAGGTTCACATTTTGGTAACCAAAGGGGAATTCTGCGTGAAGATGGCCCTGACCTTTCACAACTCTTCTATCAGTGCTTCCTACCCACATCAGCTAACTTTATGGTTCAAACCAACAGGACAGTTTGCTGAGGTCTGTGAGTACCTCCACCAGATCTCTCAAAATTTGGTCAAGATCTAAAGGTTTTTTGTTTTGTTTTGTTTTGGTTTTTTGGAGTTTTACTTGCTCCCAAAAAGGAAGGCAAGTCTTCCTACTTCCACGACAGTGGAAGGCAGGGAACCTCTTTACGGAGTTGGAGCTCGCTTCCAACGGGGAAGAGGAGTTCTATTTTTCCCTCCTGCTAGGATGGAAGAGTGAAGTCTACAGCGTCAGACCCATCACAAGGTAAGAAGCTGGTTTGGGATTCTGTCCTGTAAATTCTTTTTAAACAACTAAAGTTAGCATTAACAAGCAGCTGGTGTGAATTTCTGCTTACACTTAGAGCACTCAGAAATCACGTCATTTGTGTGATCATTGTTAGTTTTCCTTAACTGTTCTGTTGTTTGTTTCTGGTCTTGTTGGGTTTGTGTGTGTGAGTGTGCTTCAGTGCTTTCCCTTATCAGATTTGACCAACTCCAAAACTTCTAGCTCATTAATGTGGAAGCTTCCACTCCAAAGAAATAAGAGCACCTTCCTCCCCTCAGCCTTTCGTGGCATTCTCAGGCGACTGAGAATCATGGGAGGGTGTCTGGGAGAAACACTCCCTAAGACAAGCAGTGGCTCTAAATAGGTTCCCCCTCAGAAGAATATACTTCGGGTTTAATCTCAACTGTCAGGTACATATAAGGAGCTGACCCTTCCCTCACTTTGAGAGCCTGACACACTGTTGAAGTGTCAGCTGGCTGAGACATGGGTGGACAGAACAGGTTCAGGGGGTCATGACCGCGAAAAGCTACGTCTGCAAGCAGCACATTTTGGGTCTGACACACGTCCTCGCTTGGTCAAATCCGAAGAGTGACTCTAAATTATGGGGAACAAGGCCTTTGAAGTTGGGGGAAAATGGCCAGCAAAAGGGAAAAAGAAAAAGAGAAAAGAGAAAAGATTTTTGGTTTCGACTACTAAAGGGGCTTTATTTACATAACAAGGCCACCTTTTTGCCAGTCAAACCAAACTGAAAGAGGAATGGCTGTACTTCTGAAATAGCAGCATTTTGTCCTAACCGACATACAGTAATGACATTTTAAACTTTTTTAAAGAAGTTTACTGGTTAAAAGTCAGCTTAATTAGAAGGATAACATCCAAGATGTGCCTGTGTATGTATGCATGTGTGCATATTTGTATTTAAAAGGCCTTCATTGGTTTTGGTTTTTTTGTTTGTTTTTCTCTCCTAAGACCTTGTCTTTTGTTGAGCAAGTTTTTTGTTGTTGTTGTTATCAGTTGACTGACTGCTCTTTTCACCTGATTTATTGCCTAAAATAGTTATTACAACAGAGGCTACATTTGGGTTTTTAAGGGTGAACGTAGCTTAGACATTCAGAAATGTATTTGTTTAAAAAAAGTTTTTTTAAGTGCACTGTAAAAGCATCTCCCTCTAGTACCACCAGACTTCTTCTCTCTGTGCCTTATGATGGAAATTTTGCTATTTAATTTTCACCTACGTTGTTTCCTTTAATATGCAAATTTAAGGTTATTTAGCTATCAACTGCCTCAGGTTGTAAAACAGGTTATCAAGGATCTAAAAGTCTAAGATAGAAAAAAAAAATGGTCTTTATGACTCTGTAAATGTACTTCCATCAACATGCCCAATACATCTATGTGTTTATGTATTGTGTATACAATGTTCCACTACTCAATATATATAAAAGGCTCTAATTAATTGGCTTAAATAAAAATGAAAGCATTTAAATCAAATACTTTATCACGAAAAAAGAAAAGACTAGTCAAATGCTTTTTCAAGTTTATGTAACTTAAGTAAATTCTTTAATAGATAAGCCAGCTTTAAAATTATTAGTAGAGTAATATCAGAAATGTCTGAGGAATTGCCAGCATTTTTTTTTGCATTTATTAATCAGTCAATTTCATATTTATCCCTGTCAAATAGTATAAGGTATCAAAATTTGGCATAGGGGTTATAAAACTATGAACCTAGCCCAAAACAGAGTGATCTTTGTGTGTGTGATTTTCAGTAACTAAGACATTGATATTGGTTTAAGGAAAACAGCTGCACCTTAAATTTAGTAAGATTGCCATAATTTCTAATCTTGTGGCTCTAGGGAGTCCAGTCCGCAGGCAGTAAGGAGGTTTGTTTTGGGAAAGGACTGTTACTGTCTTTGTTTCAAAGCTAAACTTCAAAGTCCAGGAATGAAGGACAGCTTGGAGGCGAGAAGCAAGATGGAGTCAGTTAGGTCATATCATTTTCACTGCCTCAGTTATATTTTTGCAATGGTGATCTATAACTTTAAATCATAACTATCACAGTTTCCATAAATAATCTAGGTAAACAAAATAAAATAATTAAGATAAATACTTGTAGGCAAATGTCATAATTTAGAATCTAAAGTTATATTAAATTAAATAACAGACATTTCATTATTTGGGTATTTTTCCAATCTACATTTTAGGAGAATACTCTTGCAAAAAAAAAAAAAGGTGAACAAGTTTTATCTAATTCAAAGCTTATTTAAAGGTTACATAGAAAACAGGGCAAAAGGAACCAGGAAATAAAAAAGAGATGTAAAGAAAGTTATAAAAATAAAGAGATTTTATGTGTACTTGGTAAGAAAGCTTATAGAGACACAATTTTATATGAGAAAGAATCTTACATGGCAGATTTAGTCTTAGATAAAATGACTGGTTGTTTCAGAAGGAGGAATATTCAGGACAAACCAGAAAGTCCCAAGCATGTTATGAACGGTTGGTGTAAGTCACAATAAGAGGATTTATTTTGAGGAAAAAACCAAAAACTTGTATATGATCAATTTGTCATATTATGAGTAAGTTTTGGTTTGCTTAGGCAAAAAAAAAACTGATGTATCTTCCTATATGTGCTTTTAAAGTTTTTGTGACATTGAGTTACAGGACTTTGACTCCTGGGTCTAAAAAAGACACCAAGTCCTGCTAAATCTTAAACACTGGCAACAATTAAAGCCTCATCTTCAGGCCCTATAGAAGATGCCAATCAAAATAAACTATATTCCTGAGACACAGGGCCAGAAATTAAAACCATTCAACTTCTCAAGGCCCAGGTACTATCACAGAAGAGGTGGGCACGTAAGATTGTAAGGGCTGATTTTGAAAGATAAAATAAGTTCAGTTTCTGTATAAATTAATCATTAATGTCAAAGACACACTGATGCAAGACCAGCATATGAACCACCGTGTCAGATTAGCAAGGTTTTCTTGAAGCATTAACCAACTCCTTAATAAAGGTTATAAAAGTTATAAAAGGTTTATGGAACTTATATTTTATGATCAAGATTAAATTTTATAGATTGGTTGCAAAATTTGGGAAAACAAATTTAATTGGCTTCATGCTATTTTTATTAGGACTTCTTATTTGGAAAATTAAGTCTCCCCTCTCAAAGAATGAAGGTTTTTACTTTTTTGAAATGCTTGAGTTACCACTTTGGTTACATGAATGACTTCACAATGACCTGTAATCCTATTTTGTAATATCAAGTGTTTTAAACCTTTTGTATTTGACAAGCTTTCCAAAGTCAAACTACAAATTATGTATTTTTCTCACCTAATTAATCCTTTAAGATATTCGTTTCCTTAAAGTCCAAAAATGACATAATTTGGCTTATTTGGTATAAAAATCATACCAGAATAAGTGTCAAATATTAAATGGTACTTTTATTTTTTTGGGCTGTATTTGTATATGTTATTGGTATGTGTTCCAAAATTATGGAAAACTCCTGTTATTTTGATACGACTTAGTGTACATTATTAATAATAATAATTATGTTAAAGTTATTGTGGGCCAGGCACGGTGGCTCAAGCCTGTAATCCCAGCACTTTGGGAGGCCAAGACGGGCGGATCACGAGGTCAGGAGATCGAGACCATCCTGGCTAACCCAGTGAAACCCCGTCTCTACTAAAAAAAAATGCAAAAAACTAGCAGGGCGAGGTGGCGGGCGCCTGTAGTCCCAGCTACTCGGGAGG
>NW_012101588.1:221452-234946 GCF_000951045.1 Mandrillus leucophaeus | reverse complement strand
ATTTTTAGTAGAGACAGAGTTTCACCGTGTTAGCCAGGATGGTCTCGATCTCCTGACCTCGTGATCCGCCCGCCTCGGCCTCCCAAAGTGCTGCGATTACAAGCTTGAGCCACCGCGCCCCGCCGAGTATTCTTAACTTATGGTAATATAGTTATTTGCATAAGTGCAATAAGAAACTATTTTTAGATCAGGAGTGGTGACTAATGCCTGTAATCCCAGCACTTTGGGAGGCCAAGGCAGGTGGGTCACCTGAGACCAACCTGGCCAACATGGTGAAACCCCATCTCTACTAAAATACCAAAATTAGCTGGGTGTGGTGGTGGGCACCTGTAATCCCAGCTACTTAGGAGGCTGAGGCAGGAGAATTGCTTAAACACAGAGGGCAGAGGTTGCAGTGAGCCAAGATCATGCCATTGCTCTCCAACCTGGGTGACAGGAGTGAAATTACATCTCAAAAAAGACAAAAAAAAAAAAAAAAAAGAATCTGTTTTCATTTGTAACAGGACACAATTAGAGAAACTGGTTATTTTACCAAGACTTTAACTGGAATGGTGTGCTCTCCTTTAAGGAATCAAATGAGTTACAGAGTCAATAAAGCCCTTGGAAAAACTGGCTTCATATTCTGTGTATGCAGTGCCTATACAGGGTTTTTGATCTGTGCTAAGTGAAGAATGTCACTTTCTGACAGGCCCAGAAGCCCCAGGTTTATCTTGGAACCTCAAGAGGAGAGGAAATATACCCAACTCATAGATATTTGATGGCACAAATCCATAGCTGGGCTCAGCTTTTAAAAAGTCTTCTCTGAGATTCCTTCTATGGAACAAAGTTCCATTAAAGCCAATTAAAAAGCCTATGTAAAAATAATTATTCTTGCTGCAATGCACACAAATAATTAGGCCAAGTATAGTAAAGAAAACCAGTCCTACCGTGATTTGCCTTTAGTAAAATGGGAAACTGGAGAGAGAAAAACTACTATGTTTCAAAAACTACAGTACACCTATTGTTAGGATCTAGTCTTGCCTAATGTTTTTCAAGTCTTCAGAATAACGTTTTCTTTTCTTTCCTTCTTTTTTTCCATTTTTCCTAATTGGGAGTCACTGAAAACTAAGTTGTGCTTTCCTAAAGCCCTGTAAACTCAAACCAGACAAATTAAACTTCAGAAGAAAATCACAGCAACCTATTTACATACATAAGCCACTTTCATACCTGCCTACTGATGTGTGGGCTTCAGAGTAATGTGGCCTATATCAATTTTCCAGGATTGTTCTTTTGTTTGTTGTTGTTTTTCTCCCCTCATCTCATCGCCCTAATTTCTCTTCATAGGATGTGAGACTTCACAACTTGCTAAAAATGAACTTTTCGGACCTACCCCTCTGGGAATAAACCATCCTAGCCTAGCTGTAAGAGATCAGGTGTAAGAGATCAGAGACCAGAGACTCATTTTCTTCTAAAATGCTTTCTCCAAAAGATTTTTAAGAAGAAAAGGGGGAAAATGTGGAAGGAAAATATCTTGGGCCCTTTCAAGCTGGGAATTGCTCAGGGCAAATCTGCCTCCCATTCTATTCAAAGGTATCCTTCTGCTGCTCATTGAGATAGCAGCATATCTGATTGCCTCCTTTGGAAAGGCTAATCAGAAACTCAAAGGAATGCAACTGTTTGTTGTCTCTCACCTATCTGTGACCTGGAAGCCCCTTCCCTGTTTCCAGTCTTCTTGCCGTTGCTTCAAGTTGTCCTGCCTTTCCACACCATACCAATCAATGTACTTCTTACATATTTTGATTGATGTCTCATGTCTCTCTAAAATGTATAAAACTAAGCTTTGCCCCGACCACCTTGGTCACATGTTGTCAGGGCTTCCTGAGGCTGTGTCATAGGCCCACATCCTCGACCTTGGCAAAATAAACTTTTTAAATTAACTGATACATGTCTCAGATTTGGGGGGTTCACAATATCCATGAGTATATCTATAAAAAGTTTTTTATGTTTTCTTCGAAATTACAATATCCACTGTATAGAGCACCATAGACATAAGTAACTCCATTTTAGAAGAAGACCTCACCTTATACTTTAAATGGCATCATATCAGTGGGACCAGATGTTTGTCTAATCAATAGAGCCTATACCCAACAAGACTGAGGTGTAAGATAGCCCTCATCATAGGATGCAAGGATGGTACGAAGAACAGGACTTCATCAGTTCAACACAGTCATCTCATTAGACACTGTCCTGCGGTCACTCTTGGGCAGCACCCAGCATCTGCTGCTAAAGGCTCTGCCCAAATCAAGAACTTTCCCTTGCAAGACTTTGACAAGTGCCTGGATTAGTCCAAGACACTCTCCTTGTCCGTTTTGCTATCCTTGGACTGGTTCATTAACATCTTTCCCTATACTACACAGTTTTCTCTCGATGTTAAATGTCACTCTGATGTGGAAATTTTAACCTATCACTTGCATATATTAATTATACTACTATGTATGGTTTACCATATTGACTAACTTGTAGATCAGCTTGAGCCTGTGTGCTCTTGGCTGTAACTGCCAGGTAAAGAGATAATACTTAGGAGAGTTGCCTTCTTGGGAACTCCCTGTAGCTTGTGGCTTTTATGAATAAATAAGCATCAATGAAAGCCTGACCTTATAAAAGGATACAAACATGCCTGGATCTGATTATGTCTGACCTTGTACGTCTCATGACATCCACAGTCAATGAACATGTCTATTTTAGTCTCTGAATAGGCCTGGAAAGGAAAGGTATACACAAATACTTGATAAGTGGAAAAAATAAATGTCTGCAATTTGGATACATACCAATACCTTCCTTCTGTTTATTAATTGTTTAAGTTTTGCTTTAGTCCTATGCAACTAAAACTTGCTTATGGTATGTCCGTCTTCTGTTTTTTTTTTTGCAATTATTTGGCATAGATACAATGGATACAATTTTTTGCAATTATTTTTATTTTGTTTGTTTTAGTCTACTATTCCTCAGATAATGAGAGCTCTATCTAAATATGCAATCTTTCAGGAGACAAAGTAAAGTATTATCCATGTCTGCAGCTTTTGAACTTCAGAGAGATGGTTACTTTCTGGCATCTGATAGATCTCTCCATTGTCATTCTACTGAAATAAATCGCTTCTGTCTTTAATCATGAGTCTGTATCTGAACCATTGGAGTGTACAACAAACAGTAATTTCCACATGTGTTGTTTTCAAGGATTTTCTTTGCTCTGCCCTACTTCAGCAAGAACTTTGTTATTTATGGACCATATTTTCTAAAATATAGAGCCATATAACTTTATTCACTTCTCCCTTGTCCCCTTTCTTGCCTTTTGGTTTCCTGATAATTTTAAACCATACATTGATGTTAAGAGAGGTTTACTAGGAGGGTGAAGACACATGAGCAGAGTGCTCACTAAGTAGAAGGAAAGTCAGAATCTTCCCCGGGGTTCTCAGTGGCAAGGTATGGCCAAGGGGTTAAGCTAAGGTGGACCAATGTCAGAAAGTTCCAGTTATACTGTATTGCAGTGAGGACAGAAGAGCTCTCGCTTGTCAGCAGTCATTTCTGGCTGCTTTTTCCAACTTCCTATAATACAAAATGTTCCAGGCATGCCATGAAAAACAGAAAGAAAACAACTCCATGTGGAAGCCTTCCAAACATTCGGGGCCTAATGACTAAGACGTTAGGAGAGAGGTGAGAGACTTGGGTCAAGAAAGGAAAAAGAAACAATATTCCCAAAAAAAGAAAGCATCTAGGGTGGAAAATCATGGGATAAAACCACACTATTGTGTGAGCCACGGGAGGCTGTCTGCTGATCTCTGAGGGCCACGCATACTTTGGGGCAGAGGGGAAGGGGCGTACTTTTATTTATAATTCCTTCTAAATTTTCTAAAACTAAATGTATTGATGTAATATTTTCTGTTCTATCCTTGTTTTTACTGTAAAAATGTTAATGTGAGGATTTTGCAGGAAATGTGATTTATAATCTTATTCACAGTCCAGGAAATGGCAAGATACTTCCTTGAAATGATTAAATATTTCTCATAGTTAAATGCTCTAAAAATCAAACTCCATAGAATGAAAGTTCTTGTATTAAATCATAAAACATCACAATGATAGTTAATTTCCCTGTGTTCAAAACAGTAATTCGTTAGTAGTTACATAAATCAAATGATCACACACCACTCTTGACATAGTTTTAATTGTAATATTATTTTGTCTTTTGGATTCCCACAATAACTTACAGAATTGATTGCTTCCTTAAAGGCAAGAGTTTATGTAACAGAACCATTTTTATTCTAACATGTACGTTTCAAAGGCAAATCAAGAAAAAAATTGTTTTATTTCTATTACTGTTATTACTATATTTTTAAAGCTTTTTAAACTTCATTCAGAAATTCTCTATTTCTGATGAGCAGAAAAAAAATCTGATGTAGAATGTCCTTTTCACTAGACTACATCTTTTTTATTTTTTTTAATCTTGATTTTCAAGAATTTAAGGACAAAGATCCTACCCCTTCCTCAGAATTGGCCCTAACTTTAGCCCTTTCTTTTACGAAAGAGGCATGAAAAGTAGATTTTATAGTCTTTACTTCCATTCTTATTCAACATTCAGAAAACCAAAATTCCTTAAATGACTACAGGATTGCATTAAACATGTAACCTACCCTGTCTAATGTGTTAATAAATGATAACAATAAATTGCTACAGAGGTTATCAGAGTGGTTGTTAGATCCCTCACTCCTCAATCCACTGATATCTGACTTTCACTCCGCCCACTGCATATGAGCTCATGTATTGATCTCAAATATTTTACAATTATAATCTGGTGGTATCTTCTTAATCTTCTACTTTTGTGGGTTTCCTATAGCACTTGACAAGTAGTAACAATAATGTTTAGCATTTAAGAGAAGCAGCATTGATTAAAATTTTTATCTCTTTAAAATTCTCTCCTAAAAAAGATCGCTGTAATAGTAAGACTTAGTTTTCCAGAACTAAACCAGATTATTCACACCTCCATCATTTCTGCCTCATGTGTCCTGTGGCCTGTTTGTCCCCTGATTGTTCAGAATGTGGCTCCTGCTCCTAATTTTCACTCTGGAATGTGAATTTCCATATTTGGTTATTCTTTTTTAGTGTCTGTGCTGTTCTATTTACTTGCATGCTGTTGACACAAATGTCCCCATGTCTTTCTGGGCAATCTCATTGGGTGACTTAAAGATTCATCTTAAATGACTCCTAGACCTACATCTCTTGTCATAGGTTCTTTCTTTTGTACAGTCTAAATATGTATTTCCAACTGTCTGTAATTTGTTTCATCCTGAAGGCGTTTACAGTTATTTCAATATTGAATCAAATATTAAAGGTACTTCTTCTACATGTACAAATTCATAATGCATTCCATTCTGTGGATTTGAGAAAGTTAATTAAACTTCTTCCCCTGGTTATCTCATCACCAGTTGTTGAATTTTAGAAAACATAAATATCTTCACACTCTGGTCTTTTTTTTTTTTTTTTTTTTTTTGAGATAGAGTCTCACATTGTTGCCAAGGCTGAAGGATAATGGCATGATCTAGGCTCACTGCAACCTCCACCTCCCAGGTTCAAGTGATTCTCCTGCCTCAGCCTCCCGAGTAGCTGGGATTACAGGCGCCCACCACCACACCCAACTAATTTTTTGTATTTTTAGTACAGATGGGATTTCACCATGTTGGCCAGGCTGGTCTCAAACTCCTGACTTCATGATTTGCCCGCCTTGGCCTCCCAAAGTGCTGGAATTACAGGCTCTGGCCATCCTTAAAGGTCCATTCACTTATGGCTCCCTCAGACTCAATTTTCCCCAGTCTTACCTTCCTTTTTGTTTCTGGTCTGTCTCCTAGAAAGTAGGCAGGATGCGGAAGAGTTAAGAACAGAACTGAAGACATTTACATTTTTCTCCTGCCCAGGACTTTCAGTTTAATACCTTTTTGTTATACCTCATTTTAAATGGGAATATATAACACAACTAAAACAGAATCTTGATTAGAGATTCGAAGTCTTCCTTCATCTGCAATAGAGCTTTAATAGAAAAGTTTCTTGAATGATATACTCCATTCTGTTGAATACATGTTTTTCTAACTTAAAGGTAATAAGGAGTAAGAAAGCCACATAAGTACAATGTGGAGATATTGATAGGCTGTTCCCAATCTGCAGTAGTGAATACAGGGTAAATACCACAGGTTTTCTAGAAAACTGACTGCTAAAAGTCAAAGAAACTTTAAAAAATAAAAATGGTTTTTTATTCCATCAGTCAAATGGGAAACACTCTGATATATTTATTATTTGTTTATTTAAAAGCAGTATTTGTATAAGTGCTATATTTCAGGGATATAGAATATCTATAACTAACAGACAAGTTATTTTTAGGGAAAAACTAATCAAAATGCTTTATTAATAAGCTATTGTTGAGAACTCTTGTACTGAAATTTAACCTCAGCCCTCACCCCTTTAACTGCCTTTTCTATATTTGGGACACAAAGAAAAATCATAAGCCAGAAAGAATAACAGAAGACAAACTAGGAGTTTCCTCCTTAGGGTTAGCAGATACACACAGAGGACTAAACATCACACATTTAACTAGGAGGGAGCTGACTAGAAACTCACTCTTAGCTTAAACTCTGAAAACAAGAATTCCAGAGCAATCATTATAACAGCAGGGCACACCAACAGGAATTCATTTTGAAAAACAGAAGAATGTTCTAGAAGTAAAATAGTTTGTGTTCTCAGTCCAAATTATGGGAAAATAAAAATGAGAAATAAATTCAAAAGTTAAGAGAATATATTTTAAAAAGGAAAGCATAAATGAATCATTAAAAAGGAAAGCTATATTTGAGGGCTTAAAGCTCTGTTATGAGAAAAAAAAAATGAACTGGGCTATAAAAAATTGAATCAATGATGTGGAGGAAATAGTAAGTCCACTCAGGATGCAGGTTAAAATGTGACCAATGCTGAGATAACAGAGAGCAAAAAGAAAGAGAATAAAAAGTCCACATAAATACATTTGAGTTTGCTTAACAAGAAAACAGAAGCAATGGTTTAGAAGCAATAATCAAAGAAATAATAGAAGAGTGTTTTTCTGAGATGAAGAAAAATCAGGAAATTTACATAATGGTAAATTCACATAAAACGGTCTTTTAAATCAGGTCTTTACATAATAAAGGACTATATTGTACAAATGGAAAACAAAAATATTCAAAACTTCTGTTGCAGTATGTAGCTATAGCTATTGCTTCAAAATATACAGTCCACAAATACCAGCAGCATACAACAATAAGAATTTTTTTCTCACAGATCTGCACATCTACCAGTAAAGCTCTGTGATCTCAGCTGGGTTCACTCACATGTCTGGGAGTCATCTGGATTTAGCAGGGTAACTCTGCTTCACTCCACAGGCCTGGCTTTCTCAGGTGTGCTCCACCTCTCATTCTGAGACCCAGGCTGAAGGGCAGCAGCCTCCTGGGACAGAAAGGGGTCAAAACAAGCAAGCATACAAGTCCCTGCTTGCACCCCACTTCTTAACATTCTACCCACATGGCTGAACTCCTTCAAGGACATTTTATATATGTATCAGCACTACCCAGTGAAGTCAATGAGAGCTGCCATTTCTCATAGGAACTCTAGTTTAAAAAAAAAAAAAAATTGAGCCTTATTCGTAACTAGAAGAGAATGCCTATGTTCTTTGACAAAATTAAAAAAAAAAACAAAACACTAATCCATGTATTCATATATGCATTTAAAAACTCTATCAAGTTAATACTTATGGTTTCTATTATCCTATTTCTAAATCAAATGTAATGCATAAATAAAGTTATTTGCAAAGGAGATAGTTTGAATTTTGTCCTCACTGAACAAAGAGGTAAATCTTAGTTCTGTTCTTTCTTTTCCCAATGTATTATCCCTCCTTTTCCTCCACATTTATCTGTAAGTATAAAAGTATGCATTTTTACTTTAGTACGATTTAGAATTATATCACCTCTGTGACTCACCACTCATGTCTAGCAGAAGATACGCAATTTTGGTTAAATCACTCCCAAAGTAATAAGCCTAAAGTCTTTTCTGGCTTTCAGGAAGCCTAGAGATCAATGACCTGCTAATGAAATGCCATTTGTGTAACAATCCCTGGGTCTCTTATGAGTGTTTCCAATAAATGAAATTCAACAACATTGCAAAATGAAAAGTGGTATCACAAGAAAGGATGTTGGGAATTCCAGATGATGTGTGTGCGTGCGCATGTGTGTGTACTGCATTTGCTTAGATAATTGTTGGAGTTTGATAGACAGTTTGACATCTTTTAAAAAGTAATAATGTATAGAAAGTACAAGTCAGAAGAGGAGATGAAGGAAAATAGAGACTTTCCTGTACTGTTAGTAGACATTTCGATGGATGCAAACATTCTAGGGAAAAATATGACAATGCTTAGTGAACATTAGTATGAATTGGTTTTACCTGATGAGGTTTAAAAATTTAAAACTACATGAAGTTTGCAGAAGGTTGAATTTTACTGGCCAGTTTAAAATGCATTATATCAAGTAAGCAAAATTATTATATTCTAAAATAAGAATACTATTCCCAATAGCTCCAGTTACAATAGATACTCTTTATATATATAATGCTATAGTAGGAATAGGTGTATGCAGGTAAAATAAATAACACTGGAAGCCAAGAAAGAGATTCTCTTATAGATTCTGAACTGGAAACAGTATTAAGGTAGAAAATAAGATTGTGGGCAACAGGGCTTGGACATTAAATCAAGGTAATTTATTGACCTTGAATGTACAAAAGCACTTTGAACGTGATACATTCTAGTCAAGGTCAAAATTCTCATTGATCTATATTGCCTCACCTGTTCTGCTAGACACTTTGAAATAATTACGAACACATTTTTACATGTGCCAAGCTGATTACAGATAAGTGAAACTGAAGTGGATGCTATTACAAGAATGTAGTCCCTTTTCAAAGATACAGCTGCTACTCAGAAATAGTGTTTTTGTTGCCATAAAGGAGTAAAGACCCAGTGGGCTAGGTTTTGGGTTTTTCAAGAAAATATAGAAGAAACAAAGTTTGCCTTGAATTTCCTAATTTTTAAAGGTATTTGGTTTTACTTGGGAATTCAGGAACACAAACTCAATTTAGTAATATTACTCAGTATATGATGAACAATTCTAATCCATTCTGTGAGACCTAGTTCTTATTTATAAATTTCATGTTTATATTTTATTAGATTTCATTTTAATACAATTTAAGTATTGCATTTTATTTTTCCCTTCATCATCTTCTGGGTACATACACCTTTCTATTCCTTAGGTACCTCTCTAATGTTTTGGATATATACCTGTGGTATAGATTGTTATAAAATACATGGATATTTACCAAATAGGCAATGTACTTTTGTATATTTTTTCAAATTTACTTTAAATGGTAATAAGCTATTAATAATCTTTAGCAAAATTAACATTTTATTTTTAATCTACGTTAGGACCCCTTTGAAGAACCCTGTATGTCTAAACCACTTTCATTCTACTGGTACTGTCATGGACCACCTTGTGTCCTCCCAAAAACATATGTTGAAATTTTACCCTCCAGAACCTTTGAATGTGACTTTATTTGGAAGTAGCGTTATTACAGACTTAATTAAATTAAGGCAAGATCATTAAGGTGGGCCCTAATCCAATATGTTTGATATCTTTTATAAAAGGGGGAAATTTGGGCACAAAGATGGAGGAGAACACCACAGGAATAGAAAGGCAGAGACTGGGGTGACACATCTATAAGCCAAATGCCAAAGATTGCTGGCAAATCACCAAAGCTGGAAGAGAGGCATGGAACAGATGCTCCCTCACAGCCCTCAGAAGGAATCAACCTCACCGACACTTTGATTTCACACTTCATGGAATGGGTTCAAAGCAACCAGAGTTGCTTCTTTCCAACCCCAAAACAAAAATTAAGAAAACGAGTAAGAAGAAGTAAAGCAGTTGAAACAGAAAGAAAGAAGGAGAAAACTATGAGGGAGGGGAAGTAGGCGCATGAGAGAACGAGAGTTATTGCCACGTTGGTGTATTTTGTTCAGTACTTCATCGATGCCACGCCCAAATAACTGAAAGAGGCGGCCGCTGTGAGCTCCCTGGTCCATCAAGAGATTCAATGCTCTTTAGCGTGTCTCACTTGTTAATAAACATTTGTTTTCTTTAAATAAAGAAAAATACTTATTTGATTTCCTGATTTCTTCTGCAGGTCATTTCAATATCAGAATAAAGAGCAATAATGTGTGATAATGGCTGAAAGCAGGAAGTCCTCCACAGTCATGAGGATGAGAGGTCAGTTCATTTGAAAAGAAAGGTGAGTACATTTTCTTCTTCCTCCTCCTTCTCCACTCCTCCCCCTCCTCTCACTCCACCTCCTCCTCTTTTCCGTCTTTAATTTATGAGACCAGAGAAGGAAGGCACTATGGCGTAGTGACATTGAATTCTGAGTTAGGACAGGATTTGATTACTAATTAGCCACGTCAACTTGAGTATATTATTTCACCTCTTGGGTTTCATTTTTTGTAGTTGTTCAAAAAATAAGGAGATTGGATTTACAAAATCACATCTACCCCTATGACCCTGAAAATGGGATATTTGAAATATTATTTTATATTTAAGGAAGAGATGGGAAGTCTAAGCAATCCTTATGATCTTGGCTTCTTATTCTGCAGGGTGACCATGGCCCAGGTCTCTAATTTCTGGACTGAAGCCTTGTAAAATAGAAATACTGTGGCTTTTTAATCCTCAGTAACAGTCGAATAGGAACAAAAAAATCCTTATTTTATGTTTTTATGTTTTTGAGAAAGAGTCTCACTGTGCCATCCAGATTGGAGTTCAGTGGTGCGATCTCAGCTCACTCCAACCAACCTCTGCCTCCTGGGTTCGAGCAATTCTAGTGCCTCAGCCTCCCAAGTAGCTGGGACTACAATTGTGCACCACCATGCCCAGCTAATTTTTGTAAAAAATTATTAGCTTTATTCTTAAATTTTCCATGTTTGGGGGGACATGGTCTATATTTTCCTCAGACTCTGAAAATTTTTTTTAATGTGCAAAAGTTACAGTTCCTTTTCTACGGTTTCTTTTAAAATGTGGATCAAGAGTCTCATTGTTTAGAAAGAGAGGTGGCCTGGATTTCAATGGAAATTACGTGTCTTTTTAGATATGCAAAGGTTCCACTAAGTATATGAAGATTTAAAGGGATGTATGACAGTTTAAAAACTGTTTCCTGTGCTGTGTTGGTGACTAGGTATTAAGAGGTTAATAATAACAATTTAGCTCTCCAAAGATTCTGATCACAAGTGTTAAACGGGAAGGGAAACAAACACCCTAGTTATTGTATTCTTGATAATGATTTGCAATATTGTTTTTAGTATCACTGCAAACCTCTATAAATATGATTTTAAAAAGTATTTCTTTAGGTTGGAATTACTTCTGTGCATTGACTTATCTTCCTGGGTTTCATTAGCCATACATGTTATACTTTCTTCCTTACCAGTGTTTATCTCAAACTCTTGAGATTAAAGTGCAGCCTCAGGAGGGAGCGAGGAGCTTCAGGACTCTCGCTGACCTCCAGCACAGCGTAGCTGCCTTATGGAAAAGTGGCCACACTGTTTTCTACACTGGTCCCTACCCCTGCTACTCCTCACTGGGCAGAGCACAGGCCCCCTGGCCCTGCCTGAACATATTAGTCAGTGTTGGCTCTGTACTTCTCTGGGGAGGAAATCCCGGAGACAGCCCACAGCCCCTCTGCCATTGCAGCTGCAGCAGGACTGCCCTTACTGGCTTGGACTGCAGAAGGAACAAAGGGACCCGGTCACTTCCCTGGCACCTCCAGCACACAACAGAGGTTATATGGAAAGAATTCCAGTCCCTCTTCCCTGTGAGCTCCCACCTGCTACTCTTCACCAGGCAGGGCTCCTGGCTTGGGCCCAGAGTGCAGGCACCTCACACTCAGCTGAACATTTCCACTGGCAGCAGCTCCTTGTTTTTGTGCGATGGAACTCCCAGAGGCAACTGAAAGCCCATCTGCCACTGCCACAGCCACTGCAGTCGTATTGCCCTTGCTGTCTGTGGACTGGGGAAGGAACAAAGATCCTGAGTGCTTTATTCACACCCCAGCAGGCCCCAGCCACCCTATGGAAAACAGGCCAGTGTGTCTTCCCTGCACGCCCCTGATGCCCCACTCCTCACCAGGCAGGGCCCTCTGGCTTGAGCTCACAATGCAGCCACCACACCCTGACTGATTCTTCCGATTGGCAGTAGCTCTAAGTTTCTCTGGAGTGGAGCCCCAAGGGACGGGCAAAAAGTCCACTCCCGTGGCCACTGACAAGGTTCCTGCCCCTGCCGCTCCCAAGCTGTGCAGTGAACACAAAGCCTGAGCTTGCCCCAGGGCTGCGGTGCACAGCCCAGGAGTGCTAAGCTGAGATCTGCAGCCAGCACTCAAGTGGGAGAGGAGCTGGCATCCTCAGGGTACTGAGAGGGAGCGTGGCTCTAAATGCGAGAAAATGCAGAGGAGCCACGTGACTGAGCCAGAGCCCACTCCCAGGCCATTTATGAGCCATCTGTGAGTTTGCAGCCCAAACTTTAAAATCAAAAATACTTTGTTAGTATACTCCCCTGTAAAACTATGGATGGAAATTTAGCCACAAATAAAGACCTTGCACACCACTTTGGCCCTCTGAAAACATCCAGAAATGAAATCCACTGACTGTACTCAAATTACATCACAGTTAAAGGAACATCAGCCCACACAAATGAGAAAGAACCAGCACAAGAATTCTGGCAACTCTAAAAGCCAAACTGTCTCCGTATCTCCAAATGACCACACTAGCTCCTAGCTCCCCAGCACTGGTTCCTAACCAGAAAGAAATGGCTGAAGTGACAGACATAGGATTCAGAATCTGGATGGCAGCAAAGAGCATTGAGTGAAATTAAGGAGAAAGTTGAAACCCATCCCAAGGAATCTAAGGAGTGAGTAAAATGATTCAAGAGATGACAGACAAAAAAGACATTTGAAGAAGAACCAAGCCTATCTGGTAGAGCTAAAAAATCTCACTGTAAGAATTTCATGGTACAATCAGAAGTTTTAACAGCAGAATAGACCCAGCTGAGGAAAGAATCTCAGAGCTTGAATACCATTTTTCAAATTAACGTTGTCAGACAAAAATAAAGAACAAAGAAGTGACCGGGCGTGGGGGCTCACACCTGTAATCAAAGCACTTTGGGAGGCCAAGGTGGGTGGATCACGAGGTCAAGAGATCGAGACAATCCTGGCCAACATGGTGAAACCCCATCTCTACTAAAAATACAAAAATTAGCTGGGCATGGTGGCACGTGCCTGCAGTCCCAGCTACTTGGGAGGCTGAGGCAGGAGAATCACTTGAACCTGGGAGGTGGAGGTTGCAGTTAGCCGAGATCATGCCACTGCACTCTAGCCTGG
>NW_012101588.1:213606-221402 GCF_000951045.1 Mandrillus leucophaeus | reverse complement strand
AAAAAAAAAAAAAAAAAAAAAAAAAAAAAAAAAAAAAAAGAAAGAAAGAAAGAAAAAAAAGAAAAAAGAAATGTAAAAAATGAACAAAGCCTTTGAGAAACATGGGGTTATATAAGGAGACCAAATCTGTGGCTCATTGTTGTCTCTGAAGGGGAGAGAAAGTGAGCAACTTGGAAAACATATTTGAGGATATTATCCATGAAAATTTCCCCAATATCACTAAAGAGGTCGACATACAAACACAGGAAATTCAGAGAACCTCAATGAGATAGTATAAAAGACAACTGTCCTTAAGATACATATTTGAGGATCTTAGTTTCATTTATGTCATGAATCTCATTTATTGATTTGTGTATGTTGAACCAACCTTGAATCCCAGGAATAAAGCCTACTTGATTGCGGTGGATTCGCTTTTGATGTACTACTGAATTCAGTTTGCTAGTATTTTATTGAGGATTTTTGCATCTGTGTTCATCAAGGATATTGGCTTGAAGTTTCCTTTAGTGTTGTTGCGTCTCTGCCAAGCTTTAGCATCAGAATGATGCTGGTGGCCTCATAAAATGCGTTAGTTCTTCCTCTTCAGTTTTTTGGAATTGTTTCAGCAGTCTTGGTCCAAGCACTTCTTTATATGACTGGTAGAATTTAGATGTGAATTTGTCTAGTCCAAGGCTTTTTCTGGTTGGTCGGTTTTTTATTACTGATTCTGAAACTCAGTTTTTTTTTTTTTTTTTTTTTTCAGATGGAGTCTTGCTCTGTCACCCAGGCTGAAGTGCAGTGGCATAGTCTTGGCTCACTGAAACTTCCACCTTCCAGGTTCAAGCGATTCTCCTGCCTCAGCCTCCCACGTAGCTGAAATTACAGATGTGCACCACCACATCCAGCTAATTTTTTGTGTTTTTAGTAGAGACGAGGTTCACCATGTTGGCCAAGCTGGTCTGAAACTCAGTTTCATGTGCTCTTGAAAAGAATGTGTCTTCTACAGTTGTTGGGTGGGATGTTCTCTCAAGATCATTTAGGTGAAGTTGCTTTCTGGTATTCTTCTGTATCCTTACTGATTGTCTGTCTCCTTTATTGACTCCCAAGGCTGAATGGTGATGCGTCCAACTTCAACTGTAGATTAGTCTGTTTCTGTTTTAGATCATAACTCTTGTTTTGTATATTTTGAACCCTATTGTTAGGCACATGTATATTTAGGATTGTTATGTCTTCTTGATGAAAGGACCCCTTTATCATTATGTAACGTTTCTTCTTATCTCTGGGAACATTCCTCATTCTGAAGTTCTGAACTCTATTTGTGGTAATATGAATACAGCCTTCACAGCTCTATTTTCACTAGTATTTGTTTGATACATCTTTTTCTCAGCTTTTACATTGAGATGTACAGACCATTTGCATTAAAGTAATTGTTAATAGGGTTGAATTTACACCTACCATCAAGTTACTTATTTCTCTTTGTCCCATTTAAACTTTGTTCCTTTTTTCATCTTTTTCTGCCTTCATTTGGGTTAAGTGTTTTTATGATTGCCTTTTATTTCCACCATTTACTTATGAGTTTAATTAATTTTTAACGGTTTTAGTGTTTTCCTCGATGTTTACAATTATACATCTTTGATGTTTCACATTCCACCTTGAAATGATACTATTCTACCTTGAAAGGATACTATTCTATAAGAACCTTACATCCTTGTGCTTCTAGTTCCTCCCTCCCAAAATGTTGTGCTATTGCTCTCTCTAACAGAGATCTATAACATCCACTCTGTTATAGATCTCACAATACATTAACTGCATGACCATTAACGGAATGGTCAGTTGCGTTTTAAAGTGATTATGAATACACATATTTTAAATATTTCCTTCTTAATTTATTTTACCATTTCTGGTGCTCCTCATCTTTTGGGGTAGATCTCAATTTCCATCTGTTGTCAGATTCTTTCTGTGAAAAACAATCTTTAGCATTTCGTGTAGCACAGATCTGCTGCTGCTGAAGTCTTTCAGATTTTGCGTGTCAGAAGAAGTCTTTATTTTGCCTTCAGTTTTTAAAATAATTTTGCCACGTATAGATACTAGGTTGAGAGTTTCATGCCTTGCTTTAATGATGATATTCCATTATCTTCTGTTTTAAATGGTTTCTGACCAGAAATCTGGCACTTCTTCCTGTGTATTCAATAGTTCCTTTTTCTCTGCCTGCCTTTAAGATTTTCTTATCTTTGATTTTCAACAATTTGACTATGATGTGTTTATTACTAATTTTTTGTTTTTATTCCACTTGAGGTTTACTGAGCTCATTGGATTTGTAGATTGTTGATTTTCATTGTCTTTGTAAAATTCATAGCCATTATCTGTTCAAATAGTTCTTTTTTCACTTATCTCTGTATTTTCCTTTTTGGACTCTAAGTACCCCAGTGTTAGAACAATGTTGTTTCATAAATCCTATAAGCTTGTTCTGCTTTTTTCTTTTTTCAGTAACTATTTTTCTTTCTTTTTGTGTTGGTTTTGATAAGTTCTAGTAACATATGTCCAAGTTTATGGATTATTTTGTCAGTTGTGTCTAGTTGACTTCTCAGCCCATTGAGTGAATTCTTCATCTCTGATATCACGATTTTCTTCCTAGCATTTTCATGTTACTCTTTTCTGTAGTTTCCATCTCTTTGCTGAAATTCTCCACCTATCCATGCATACTGTCCACTATTACCACAAAATCCTTTAACATATTAATGTAAGTATTGTACAGTTCAAATCTGATAGTTGTCAGATGGAGTCTTCTCTGAGTCTGGCTCTCTTGATTGCTTTATTATTCAATAGTGTCTTTTTCCCCTCTTGGATTTTTGGTGTGCCCTGTCATTCTTTAATCAAAACTAGACATTATAAATGGAAGAACAGTAGAGATTGCAGTAAGTATTATTTATACTTTGAAATGGTCACCCTCCTTCTCTTGCAAATAAATGTTGTGGGTAACTGACTCAATGTAGTCACTAGTTGAGCTGAATTTGGGATTTTGTGATTGCTACTTTTACCTTAAGTGCACTAAGGGTTTAAATTCCTCCAGTGATGGGCTACTATTAATATCTTTTGCTTAGAGTGGGGCCTGGGAGGTTGAAGAGTTTTCTCAGTGTTCCTAATCGATTCTGAGATTTCAGCAGTCACTGCATGCCTGCACTACAGAGGAGATAGCTTCATGCCCACAAACTAACCCCACAGATACTCTGCTGTTTCTTATTACTGAATGCTCAGCTTTTGGTGAATGAAGGCAAATGCAGTATCTCTGGGAACAACTTCAGTCTTAGGCAAGCTGTGTACAACTAGACATTGAAAGGAGAGATTTCTCAGTGTTCTTGCCCCTGCTTCTCATGGAACTTGTATCTGTGGGGAGTTTAAAGAGGAAGAGTAGTAGACTTCTGCTTTGTTGCAATGCAAAATGCTGGGCACTAGAAAAGTCCCCATCTCTCCACCAACAGAATAAGATCTGGGCCCCTACCCATTCTTGAGAAGCAAAGGGTGGTTGCCTACAGTCTTAGAGGCAGGACCGTTTCCTGACCTGTCCTCCAGAAGCTGAAAGAATTTGGTCTTGTAGGAACAGTGATATAGAAAAAATTTTGAGGGTTTCATGTCTGCCCCGCAAGACAGCCAGTCACCACCTACAGCGTGCACAGCCTGATACATGGCACTCTGGTCTCCTGCCTTGTTCTCATGAACACCCAGAAAAGGGCTATGCAAAAGAGTATGTGCGTGAGAACCATTACGACTGATAGGCACTCTCATCTGTTCTATGGTGTCCAGGTTTTAAAGAAAATCACTCTAAGAACTCCTTAAGGTTCTAGAATGCTACGAATCTATTGTTGGTTTTTTTTTCTTTTGGCATTTCCCTCTGCCTGCTAATATAGAAAAGAGCATAGTTAGCATTCTCAGGGAACTCTGTCCTGTTTCTGTCACAGATTTCTTTCCATGCTTCTCTGTTCTAGAAATTACTCAACTTGAATTGTTCTCTTTGAATTTCAGCACTGACGGAGCAAAGCCCTGGGGTCCAGGACTGCTACCATGGTGATGGACAGAGTTACTGAGCCTCATTCTCCACCACTGTCACAGGAAGGACATGTCAGTCTTGGTCCTCTTTGATACCATACCAGCATCAGAGGACCACAGAATACTACCCAAATGGGTATATCTTTGAGTTTTACCCTAAGAGAAACAGCAGCCCACTTAAATTTCTCTTGGAAGAGCCATGCTTCCAGCTAACATTTTAAGACCAAATTTCTCTCTGACCCAGGATGTTGGGTAGAATGTCTCGAGCTTCTTTCTTTTTTTTTCTTTTTTCTGAGACAGTGTCTCACTCTGTCGCTCAGGTTGGAGTGCAGTAGCGCGATCTTGGGTCACTGCAAGCTCTGCCTCCTGGGTTCATGCCATTCTCCTGCCTTAGCCTCCCGAGTAGCTGGGACTACAGGCGCCCACCACCATGCCTGGCTAATTTTTTGTATTTTTAGTAGAGACGAGGTTTCACCGTGTTAGCCAGGATGATCTAGATCTCCTGACCTTGTGATCTGCCTGCTTCGGCCTCCCAAAGTGCTGGGATTACAAGCGTGAGCCACCCGCACCTGGCCTCAGGCTTCTTTCTTTGGGCACAGGGTCTGAGAGGAGAGAAATCTCAGGCTGGCTTTCTTTCCTAATAGTTTACAGAAGGAGGAGACTGGTGAGGTCCCGTGACCAGAAAGCTCAGGAGAACACATGACCACATGCTTAGAAACAGTATCATTCTACAACGCCCACTAAACACCAATGTGATTGTTTAACAAGGGAATTCTGTCATTCTAGTCTCCAGGCCCTGAAGTGAAGGTTGTGTTTGCCATTCTCACCTTGGGTCCCAAGTAAAGGATATCTATATCGACATCCAGATCTTCCAATCAGTTTCTCCTCTAACCTGTACAAACACACTGGGTCCCGAGCACAAGGTGTTTGAAGAGCTATGTGTTGCCAGCACTTGAGGAGCAAAAGTAGGAAGGCAGCTGAGAGTTAGGAAATATAGAGATTCTGAAGAGTTACACATGCAGGAAGATGGACAGAAACCCAGTTCTGACCATGCCAGCCTTTCTACCATGAAGGATTAACAAATACATGGGAAAAGTGTTTTCACAGGTTAGACAATAGACATGATAGGCCTAAGAGAATTGAGAAAGGGAATCAAAGGAGATCAACCCCATCATTAGCCTGGCATCCTTCTGGAGACCCTTGTTGGACTAAAGGGCAAGGAGATGGAGCCAAAGCCGACCATGGCAGTCTCGCTGAACTGAGGAGAGAGACTGAAGTTTGCAATGCTTCAGGCAGCTGAGGTGTTCCAGGCTAGCTAAGAATGAGAACGGATTTGTGGAGAAAGGAGCTCCAGGAATACGCATAGAAGCCTCCTCAAGAGTTTGGCTAAACAGAAAGCTGCGTATGCACAGGGAGAGGTTCCACAAAGAAAGGAGGATAAAGGACAGCTACTGGGAAAAGAACAACTGCAGGGGAACCATGAGCTTAATGGAGATGCCAGAGCTCACATAGCACTGGGGGATATTTGGGTTCTGACCACTGTGAGGGAGACACCTCAGTGAACATCTTGGGCATTCATTAGAAACCAAAGAAAACCATATTTTGGGAGTAGGATCATTATATTCCTAGGGTAAAGGCAACTCCAGAAACACTCAAGCAAACCTTTTTCCAAGCAAGTCTAAAGGATCCAAATGATCTCCAAGTAAATTAACTGCCTTCCAGAAGAAAACTCAACCCTCCTTAGAGTTAAGGAACAAAGTCTAGTTGCTCATTTATATGGTTTTTCTACAATGTGTGACCTCAATTAAAAATTTACTAGACACACAAGAAGCATTTGGTGTGATCCATAACCAGGAGAAAAATCACTCAACACAAACGGACCCAGCAATGATAGAAATGATGGCATTGGCAAAAATATTTAAAATGCACCTATGAGAACTATGTTCAGGGATATAAGGAAAACCTGACCATGAGAGAAACAATTGCAGAATATCAAGAGAAAGAAAAAGAATTAAAGAGCCAAATAGAAATTAAAGAACTGAGAAAAGGCAATCTCTAATGAAGAATTCACTGGATGGCCTTATCATCACTTTAGACATTACAATAGGAAAAGTGAACTAGAAAATAATTAAATAGAAACTAGACAAACCACAGGAAAGACACACACACTCACACACACATACACACAAAGACTGAACCAACTAATCAGCAGAGCCTCAAGGACATCTATAAAAACATCCAAACATTTCATATACATGTTAAGCACGTCACAGAAGGAGAGCAAAGAGATATTGTGACGGAAATTATACTTGAAGCCATGATGGCTGACAACTTTCCAAATATCCAGAAAACAAGAAACTTACAGAGTCAAGAAGCTCAGTGACTCAGATATACAATTCTAAAGAGCAAAACTCTGTACTCTACTGGGGGACATCATAGTTAAATTGTCCCAGTTCAAAGCTAAGAAGAAAAGTCATTTCCAGAAGCCAGAGGAAGGAAAGATCCTTTAACGTAGAGGAGCTACGACCGAAAAAAAAGGGCTGATGCCATCTCGTCAGCAACAATGCAAGCCAGAAACCATGGAATAACATCTTTAAAGTGACGAAATAGAAACAAAAGATCAACCTAGAACACTGTATCCAGAAAAAAAAAAATCCCTTGAAAATGAATATATACTAAGGAATATTCTGTACCTCCCCAAAACAAACAAACAAAAATCTAAAAGCCTGTCTGATTGGCAGTTTCCCATAAGAAAAGGTGTTAAGGACCAGGCACATTGGCTCACACCTGTAATCCTAGCATTTTGGGAGGCCAAGGTGGGTGGATCCCTTGAGATCAGGTGTTCAAGACGAGCCTGGCTAACAGTGTGAAACCCCATCTCTACTAAAAATACAAAAAAAAAAATAGCTGGGTGTGGTGGTGCATGCAGGTAATCCCAGCTACTCTGGAGGGTGAGGCAGGAGAATCACTTGAACCCTGGAGGCAGAGGTTGCAGTGAGCCAAAATCGCCAAGATCGCACCACTGCACTCCAGCGTGGGCAACAAAGCAAGATTCCCTCTCAACAGAAAAAGAAAGAAAAGGTGTTAAAGTTAGGCACAGTAGCTCACGCCTGTAATCCTAGCATTTTGAGAGGTCTAGGCGGGTGGATCACCTGAGATCAGGAGTTCGAGACCAGCCTGTCCAGCATGGTGGAACCCCATCCCTACTAAAAATACAAAAAATTAGTTGGTCGTGGTGACACATGCCTGTAATCCCAGCTACCCAAGAGGCCAAGGCAGGAGTATCGCTGGAACCTGGGAGGTGCAGACTGCAGTGAGCTGAGATCGCGGCACTGCACTCCAGCCTGGGTGACAGAGTGAGACTCTGTCTCAAAAAAAAAGAAAAAGAAAAGATGTTAAAGAAAGCTATGTAGGTAGAAGGAATATAATACTAGGTAAAAACCTTAATCCACACTATGTAATGAAGAAGCCTGGAAATCGCAAATGTCAAATTCAATGTAAAAGATTGTATTCATCTAATTTATTACTGTCTTTGACAGATCGACTCATTGAAGTCGATGATGTCATCCATGATGTTAGGTAATTTAAATGTGGGGTTATGTGGTTGAATGCAGTAGGTCCAAGAGGGATATTGTGAGTCCTAGAGCCACCACCATCATTAAAACATAGAGGAATAGATAATAATTAGACTATTCCATTATCCAAAAGAATAAAGGAAAGGAAGAGTACAAAATAAAGAAGATGAGGTCCAGGCAGAAAATGCATAGCATCCTGAC
>NW_012101588.1:176136-213556 GCF_000951045.1 Mandrillus leucophaeus | reverse complement strand
CCTGGGAGGCGGAGACTGCAGTGAGCTGAGATCGCGGCACTGCACTCCAGCCTGGGTGACAGAGTGAGACTCTGTCTCAAAAAAAAAAGAAAAAGAAAAGATGTTAAAGAAAGCTATTTAGGTAGAAGGAATATAATACCAGGTAAAAACATTAATCCATACTATGTAATGAAGAAGCCTGGAAATCGCAAATGTCAAGTTCAATGTAAAAGATTGTATTCATCTAATTTATTACTGTCTTTGACAGATCGACTCATTGAAGCAAAATGATAGTAATGTATTTTTTTAACATATGTAAAGGTAAAAGTTTGAAAGCAGTAGCATCAATAATGTAGGGAATCTGTGGAAGTACACAGTTTGTGATGTCATCCATGATGTTAGGTAATATAAATGTGGGGTTATGTGGTTGAATGCAGTAGGTCCAAGAGGGATATTGTGAGTCCTACAGCCACCACCATCATTAAAACATAGAGGAATAGATAGTAATTAGACTATTCCATTATCCAAAAGAATAAAGGAAAGGAAGAGTACAAAATAAAGAAGATGAGGTCCAGGCAGAAAATGCATAGCATCCTGACCGACTGAAACTCAGCCCCCTCCTAAGTGAATTCCATGAAACAGGATGATACACTGGACATGAAAGGCAGAGACGGTTAAGTTGAGTAAAAAGCAAAGCCCAGTGAGGTTCTTTTACAATCAGTGCCCTTTAAATGGAAAAACTGAATGGAAAACCAAAGTATGGAAATGCTATACCTGGAACATGTGAAGCAGAGGAAAGCTGGAGTGGCAATGTCAAGATCAGACAAAGGAGATTTCAGGACAAGAAATAAGACCAAGATCAGAAGGACATTTCATGAGTGAAAAGGGTTCATCCATGAAGACGTACCAAGGCTAAATGTGTTGTACCCTAATAAGAGCCCTTCTGATATATGAAGCAATGACTGAAAGAACTCAAGAGAGAAATAGATAAGCCAATAACCAGAGTTAGAGGTTTCCTTGCTTCTCTCTCACTATGGTTATAAATCTTCCCCAAACACAATATACTAGAACAAATATGCAAAAAATCAGGCAAAATTCTATTATCTCTGCAAAATGTTGACCTACTAAACACTATGCCAAACTGCAGAATACACATTCAAGTGTGCATGAAGCATTCACCGAGGTATACCCTACATGTGGCCTTTCAGCAAGTCTCCATAGATTTAAACGAAATAAAGAGTGTGTTTTCTGAACACAACAGAATGAAGTAATGTACGAACAAGGAAAAGTTTGCTGAATTCTCAAAGATTTGGACGTGAAAATGCACATTTCAAAATATTCCTTGAGACATAGAAGAAATCACCAAGGAATTTAGAAAAGTTGTGAACTGGATAAGAAAAGAACACAACCTATCCAAACTTGTGGGATGCAATGAATGTTTTTAGGGTTTTCTCTAATGTTTGATGCTCTTAGGAGAAAACAGACATGTAAAAATCAATGAATTCAGACTGCAGTTCTCAAAGTGTGGTCTGGAGAAACCTGAGGACCCTTGAGATACCTTCAGAGAGAGTCAATAAGGCTAAAACACTTCGCATTGAGAAAACGAAGATTTTATTGGCCCTTTTGAGACAGAGTCTCGCTCTGTTGCCCAGGCTGGAGTGCAGTGGCATGATCTCGGCTCAATGTAGCCTCCGCCTTCCCAGTTCAATCGATTTTCCTGCCTCAGCCTCCTGAGTAGCTGGGACTACAGGCATGCGCCACCATGCCTGGCTAATTTTTTGTATTTTCAGTAAAGATGGGGTTTCACTGTGTTAGCCAGGATAGCCTCGCTCTCCTGACCTCATGATCCGCCTGCCTCAGCCTCCCAAAGTGCTGGGATTACAGGCATGAGCCACCACGCCCAGCCCAGTGTGGGTTTCTAATGCAATAAATACTCATCATGTATACTGAAAAATGAAAGCTCCTTAAGATCCCCAATACTTTGTAAGAGTCTCAAGGGTCCTATGAGCAAACACTTGATAGTTGTTGATCTAAGATCACAACTTAAATATCTAGACAAGGAAAAGCAAGTAAGATTCAAGGAAAGTGAATGGAAGGAAATAAGCCAAACTAATTACATCCAGTGGACAAGAAAATAGGCCATCAAGGGAGTAAATCCATGAAACAGAAAGTTGGTTCTTTGAAAAGATCCATATGATTGACCAAAGTCTGGCTGAACAGAAGACAGACCAAGGAGGGAGCATATCCATCACCATCAGGAGTAACAGTGGAGAGGCGCCATTGCTACAGCATCTTCCAGGTCTTAAAGCTGCGAAGATATTGAGAACAACGGTATGTTATCAATTCAAGAACACAGATAATGTGGATCGATTCCTTAGGAGAACAACAAATCAGCAAACCAGACGCCAAATAGATCACATAGTCCTATAGAGAGAGATGCAGAGAGCCAGAAGGAGGTGAATTTGTATGTGCATAAAACAATGTACAGGACACACCTCAAAGTCTTTCTCGGTTAATCTGGAGGAATGTATTTGGCAGAAGGTGGAAGGAGGGTATTTGGATCCTCTCTTGTACACACTGATGTTTTCTTCTGGAGCATAGACAACTTTGGATGTCTTATAATAAGAATGATAATCTGTCTTTGAAATGTTCAGAGTTGTTTCAAAGTTAAGGACTGTTTGTGCACGTTATGGGACCATTAGTGTGAATATTTCAAAGTCGCTTGTTAACATTTTGTTACAGCAAAACATAGAGGGTGCCGGATGCCCTTGTATCTTCTCTCATCTCTTGTGACCTGTATTGTTTTGGAATTTGCAACAGCCTGACCAGGACCTGTGCTATGAATATATTGCTATGGGATGAATCACCCCAAAACATAGTGGCTTAAAATAAGAATTGTTTTATTTCTCTCACAATTCTGGTCTGCTGGGCTTGGCCACGTGACTCTCTTCCTTGAAGTCTATCATGAGGTTACAGTTAGATGGTGGCTAGGGCTGAAACCATCTCAAAGCCTTCCTCATTCACATCTCATGCGTGAACCCAGCTATCGCTGGAGCCTCATCTGGGACTATTGGCCAAAATACTCAGAGCTTCTCCATGTGTCTTGGCTTCCTAGCAGAATGGCAGTTGGTTTCCAAGACAATTGGGCTGAAGCTAATTCTCCTTTACAGTCTAGCCTGGAAATCCTCAAGCATCATCTGCATCAGAGTCACGAGCCTGCCCATATTCTACAGAAGAACACATAGACCCCACCTTTCCATAAGAGGCGTATGGACCTCACCCTATAAGAAGAGTGCATATGACAGGGGTCTTTTGGCTGCCATCTTGAAAAATACAATCTGCCATTGGATTCATGCAAGGAAGGGGCCCTGAGCCTGAGCATTACTAGCTTCCCTGTACATTGGTCTCTGTTTACTCATGTTCTATAATTCTTCCCCTTCCAGAGCTTGCCAAAAGTGCCCCCTTAAAATCCCTCCCTCTCCCACATTGACACAGGTGAAATCCTTGAACTTTGTTGCCCAAATAGCTTCAAGAACATCTGCTTCTACTGGAGGTTGAGCCAGAGGTTAGTCTCCTCCCACTGGCCAGTGGAGTCAGTGGTGGCACGAACTCCCAATATCACTGTGTCTGTGTTAGGTAAAGGGACTTGTATATCTACGGCAGGTGGCACCAGATGAATAAGCTCTGGCTGCCATTGCACACAGAAAGTTAGGCTTCTGCTAATTCAGAGGATAGCCCCACATCACGTTCAGTCGGGGGGTGTAGTCACACATAGATTTTTGGGGACTTAAAAGTGTTGCAATCTTTAACTGCCATAAACATGCAATCCTTCCACAAAGCATGCTGAAGGATGTGCTTTCTGGCACTGTGGTTGCAGGGTTAAAATGGATTTCTGGCATTCGTCCCTCCTTCTATCTCAAACCAGTAGTCCCTCCAACCTGACAACATGGTGTTGGGGAGAGCTCTGAATGCTTGGCACAGCCAGCCATGTGGTATGGAGCCACTTCTGTGGCTGTACCATCATCTCACTGTAACCTCATGAGAGACCCCAAGGGAGAGAACTACCTGGTCATGCACAGCCAACCTCCTTTTCCCCTAAATGGAACATTATCTCAGGAAGCCTGGCTGTTTTTAACAAATTGATCTTGGCCCAGAGCCATCTCAATTTTATATCCCTGCACCTCAATAGTCATTAGAGTGCTCTCAGTATTTTTCTCCCAGGCAGACTGCTCTGGCCCACCAGGTGAATCAGTGGCTGTGTTTAGATGGTTAGGAGGTTCCTCCCAAGTTTAAAACAGTATCTAAGCCTCAACTGTAAATCAATTGGAGAGACACCCCAACCCTAGTAACCAGCACTGTCTGAGCTCCAGTCCCCACTCTACCAAGATGTCCTTTTAGAAAGATAAGGACGAAAAAATGCTCACTGAGTTTGCGATGAGAGTCAGTAGAGGAGTTGAAAGAGAAGCCACTTCCCACTCAGCCCGTCTGTGCTGCTGTAACAAAGAGTCACAGTCCTTTATGGATAGAGACCAAGGTACAGGGAAGCTAGTAATGCTCAGGCTCAGGGCCCCTTCCTTGCATGAATACAATGGCAGATTGTATTTGGCAGATGACAGCTTGGGTAACCCGTACAGGACAGAAATGTACCGTCTCACAGTTCTGGAGGCTTCAAAGCCCCTGATCAAGGTGCCAATTATTACAGTGTCTTCATGTGGCAGAAGGTGGAGAGTAAGAGGATGAACATTGTGTCTTCACATAGCAGGACAGTGAAAGAGCCCGAACCCACTCCCACAATCTCCCTTTAAAACAGCATTAATCGGTCTAAATTCCCAAAAGTCCCCCTCTCCCAATACTGTTGCATGAAGGATTAAATCTGTACCATGTCTGGCAGGGTGCACTGTAATCCCGTACATTGGGAGGCTGAGACAGTGGATCTCTCGAGCTCAGGAATTTGAGACCAGCCCGGGCAACATGGGGAAACCCTGTCTCTACCAAAAATACAAAAATTAGCCAAGTGTGGCAGCACACACCTGTAGTCCTAGCTGTCTGGGAGGCTGAGGTGGGAGGATCACCTGAGACCAGGAGGTCAAGGCTGCAGTGAGTCGAGATTGCACCACTGCACTCCAGCCTGGGCGATAGAGTGAGACCCGGTCTCAAAAAAAAAAAAAGAAAGAAAAGTTTGTAAGACGGGAATTTTGAGGGACACATTCAGACCACAGCATCACAGCTGAAGAGTCAGTGGGAAACAAAATGGAAACAGCGTATTAGGGTAACTCTGAAGAAATGTGTCTGCGATGAAGCCAAGAGAGAAGGAGCTGGAGGCCCCGGGAGTGCAGACGGCATTTCAGGGCTCACAGGAGAGCGTCCATAGATGGCGAGAAGAGAGAAGGGGTTACAAAGCGTGAGTTCCTGAGGAGAGTGGGGCTGTCACTCGAGGAAAGGTGGTCCCTGCGGGGAAAGGACAAAGGAGTTGGGCGGCGACAGGGGGTCCGCTGTCCTCACAGCAGGAAACGGAAGGAGGTTCCCTCAGGGTTCTTTGCCTCCCGGAAGTACAAGGCGCCTCCATCTTCAGAGCACGAAGGGTGCGGGGTGGGGCAGGAGACCTGAGGGAGTCGAGGTTTTGCACCCGATGAGGAGACGCACAGAGGGAACGGGTGGAAACACAGGGCCCCTGCAGCCTCAGGAGGATCAGCTGCAGCCTGGTTGGCTCGTGTTGTCATTCGTGGTGGGCACCTTGTCCTCGGGGCCGGCCAGTTACTCGGCTTCCAGGCCCGTCATCCTGCCGGAAGCACCCCCAGCTTGGGGATGTTGGAGGGGCCCTGGCCCCACCTGGCTGGGGATGGAGTGTGTGAGCTGCCCTGGGCTGAATCTGGGTAGGGGGAGGAGAGGGGACTTATAGGAGAGAGGGACGGTGAACTTGGTTTTGTGTGGCTGTCTGGAGTGACAGTGACAAAGGACTGTATTTGAAATATTAAATTTCCTTCTCTCGCCAAGAATTCATTGTACCTGTCTGGCCCCTGAAGCTGACTGAGTTTGCAATCGCTGATGTGATGGGCTGAACGTTTGTGTCCCCCCAAAATTCATATGCTGAAGCCCTGACTCACGATGTGCTAGTATTTGGAAGCAGGGCCTTTGGAGGTGATAAGGGTTAGATCAGGTCATGAGGGTGTGGTTCCCATGATGGGATTAGTGCCCATATAGGAAGAGGAAGACAGCAATCTACACACACACACCGTCCCTTTCCCTCCTTGCACAAGCCAAGGAGATGCCATGTGAAGGTGCAGGGAGGAGTCAGGCCGTCTAAAAGCAAAGAAAGAGATTTCATCAGACACTGCATCTGCCCACACCTTGATCTTGGACTTCCAACCTCCAAAACCATGAGAAATAAGGGTCTGTGTCTAACCTCCAACCCTACCACCCCACCTCCCCTGTGTGGTATTTTGTGACGGCAGCCCCAGCTGACTGAGACACCTGGTTAGACCGGAATAAGCTAGTGAGGAGTACTGGGGGAGGCATGAGAGAAGAAACTAACCTGGGCCAGATGGCTGGGGGAGGGGAGTCTGCCTTGCTAAATATTGTGCATTTTAACCCAAAGGCCACGACAAGCCACTGAAGGCAGGGTGTGCCACAAACTTGGGGAGCCCCAGAGCCCTTGGAAAAGAAAAGAATGTCATTTGTGGAGAAAAGGGGGCCCCCCACTTTTCAAAGATCATCTGACCTTTATAAAAGAATAGGTCCTTTGGTTCTTAGTGTTAGAGCTCAGTAAGCGAAGGTGGTTCCTTGAATTCGTAAAAGCCCTTTTCTGAATCCAGCAGTACCTGAGTCCCTTAAGAGTGGCCAAAGAAGAAAGAATCCACTGAGTTGACATTCCAGTTCAGTAAGTTGCAGGGACATTGTTTTGAAATAATCTGTAGGCAAGGGAGCACCAACCCATAACTCACCTCAAGCCCAGTCCCTTCCAGAACCTTTGCCTGTCCGCGAGCAGTGATGGATTGATTATTGCAAATGTTGTTTAGTTTCATTTGACCTACTTTGCAAAATCAAGTTTCAATATATGGGTAACTGTGGGAGCTAAGGCCACTGCATTTGGTCTCTCTGAATATCCTTTCTACCTACCAGGTTGCAATTGGTAGTAATCACCATTGAATATACTTGAAGCAATTCTTCCAGAATTACTTTGCATCAAAGACTGCACAAGAACTGCTCTAAGTGGGAGGACTGATGTTGGCAACCAGGGTTCCACTAGGGGCTGCAGACAGCCCTTGACCTTCAGGTGGGAAGGTGTCACTGGGTTCAGACACTCTGGCAATCCCTAGCAATCAACATACTGTTAAGAAATAAGCGGAAAGGTGAAATTAGACAAAGACATTATTACCTTAGAGAACAATTAAGCATTGGTGGCTAATCTAAATATACCCTTACAATTTTTGTTTTGCTACTAGCTATGATTTATTGTAGGCTTGTCCATCTGTGCCAGGCACTAACAGCACTATGAATTGCCTATACTGTGCTACAATCACCAGATTTTTCTCTATTCTTATTACCACTTATAGATCAGGACATTGAAACTCATTTGCCCAAAGTATGCCAATGGAAATTGGCAGAGCCAGGTTCTAACCCAAATATCTAGGTCTTAAGTGATTACTTTTAACCACTGCACTGCAATTTACCATGGGGAGGAGGAAGAATAATAATAATATCTATACTTGATTGATTGATGCCTATATACTAGGCACTTTACTAAGTTATTTTTTAAATGTTTCATTTCATTTGTAATTGACACATAGCAATTGTACATATTTATGGGGTTCAGTGTGATGTTTCAGTGCATGGATACATTGTATAATGATCAATTAGAGTAATCAGCATATCTATCACTTTAAACATTCATCCTTTCTTTGTGGTGAGAAAATAAAAATCCTCTCTTCTGGTTATTTTGAAATGTACAATATATTATTAGTAGCTATAGTCACCCTAGTTCGTAATAGAACACTAGAACTTAATCTTTCTGTCCAGCTGGAATTTTGAAACCATGGACCAACCTCTCTTCTCTCCCCAACTACCTTCCTTAGCCTCTGGTAACCACTATTCTACTCTAATTATATGAGATCAAGCTTTCAAAAAAAATTTTAATCAAATAATAATTGTGCATCTTCATAAGGTACATAAGATGTTTCAAAACATATAATGCATAGTGATCAAATCAGGGTAATTAGCATATATGTCATTTCAACTGTTTATCGTTTAGTATATATTTGTGTTGGGAACATTGAACGTCCTCCTTTTAGCTATTTGAAACTATTCACTACATTATTGTTGACATCCTACAGTGGTATAGAATGCTAGAACATATTCCTTTTTACAAACTGTAATTTTGTAGCCTTTAGCAACTCTCTCCCTATCCCTCCCTTCCTGGGACCCTTCTCAGCCTCTAGTATCCTGTTTACTTTTTACTTCTTGAGATCAACTTCTTTTAGCTGCCACCAATGAATGAGAACATGCAGTGTTAACCTTTCTGTTCCTGGCTTATTTAACGTAATGTACTCTAGCTTCATCCATGTTGCTGTGAATAATAGGATTTCATTATTTTTTATAGCTGAATAGTATTCCATGGTATGTGTGTACCACATTTTCTTTATCCATTCATGGGTGGTCAGACAACTAGGTTGATTCCATGTCTTGGTTATTGTGAACAGAGCTGCAATAAACCTGGGGCTGCGGATGACTCTTTGATATGATTTCCATTCTGTTGGATAAATGCCCAGTAGTGAGATTGCTGGATCATATGGTACTTCTATTTGTAGTTTTTTGAGGAACCTCCATATTGTTCTCCAGAGAGATTGTACTAGTTTAAATTCCCACCAACTGTGTAGAAAAGTTCCCCTTTCCTCTGCATCCTCACCAGCATGTGTTATTTTTTGTCTTTCTGATAATAGCCATCCTAATTGGGGTGAACTAACACCTCATAGTGGTTTTGATTTCCGTTTCCCTGAGGATGAGTGATATTGAGCACATTTTCATATATTTGTTGGGCATTTGTATGCCCTCTTTTGAGAAATGTCTGCTCAGATCATTTGCCCATATTTTAATTGCATTGGTTTTTTGCTGTTGAGATGTTTGACTTCCTTGTATATTCTGAGTACTAGTCCCCTGTCCAATTAGTAGTTTACATAACACTAGGCACCATACCAGGTTCTTTACACAAGTTATTTCATTTACTCCTCACTCCAGCCCTATGAGGGAGGTGCTGTTACTACCATTCTCAACTTACTAATGGAGAGTTCAGCAGAGGTTCATAACTTCCCCACAGTCACACAGCTTCTGTGGCAGATGGAGCAGGGTTGGATGCCAGAGCCAGGCCCTCCAGCCCCATGCTTCACTGCTGCCGGAGCCCACTCATCTGCAGTCACTACCACAGGCATCAATGGTAGTACCCAGAATAAGCATGTATGGAGCACCTACTGTATTCACAGAACTCTGATAACTCTGAAAGTCCAAGCAATGAAGCAAACAAAGCCAAGGAATGGTAGAAATCGCAGAGTTCAAACCAGAGTCTAGGACCTGAAGTGCACTGCATGGGCCAGGTTAAACTGAATGAAACATTCCTATTTTGATCCCTTTCATTATTTATCATTCATACCCATAAATACTTTTAACGGGATTAGTTTCAGTTGCAAAGTGAACAACAAATAGGCAACAAATCAGCTCTTCCAACATTTTCTTCTCCTGAAAAGGCTCTTTGAAAGCCCTGTTTTGCAGAGACTTGCTCCTTTTACATGACGGGTAAATCGTAGGAGACCTGGTAGATTACCGTACATACTTAATGTGGAAAGGTTGCTTCATCCAAGAGCCTGGAGTTTTCATAGACACTGTCCTGATACTTTCCCTTGGGCAATACCACGCCTGCAGGCAACAGCTCTGACGCACTCAAGACTTAAATACTACCCACAGAAGTGCTGGCTTGGCTGGGAAAACCTTTTGCTAAACAGAAGAACAACATTTTTTTTTCTTTTCTGGAATTTGCAAACAGCATTTATTCTCAGCCTTGCCTTCCAAACGTTCCAATAGAACATTGCTGGGCAGCGTGGAAACAAGAGGCCAACCTCAGCCAGGCCGGCAGGGGGCGGCAGACCCCACACTTCCCTGTGCGCCCTCGCCTCCCTGGGAGGGAGTGTCCAGCTCCCAAAACCTGTCGCGGGTTTTGTCCCAAGTGACTTCAGCCAGCAGAGGTTCAAGTCCTGAGGCTGCAAAATTCGGGGTGGAAGGAGTGGGGCGTAAGGCTGAGAGTGGGGACAGCAATCCAGGGGCGCCAGGGTGGGAGCCGCAGCGGGCCCGTGGCGGCCCGGAGGACACTGATGCTTCTGGAGCGCGCGAGGGGTGCCCCGCGCGACAGGACCAAGGCCGCCTGCGCTCTGCGGAGGCGCGGGCACGGGGCGGGGGCGCGGGTGGGCGGCCCCCCTCCGGCAGGCCCATGATGGCCAGGCAAAGGCCGCTGGGAAAGGCAGGACGCTCACCCATGCGCTGCGAACTGGGCTTTTCTCCTTCGCCCGCCCTGTGTTCCAGGGCGCGACCCTGTTTGGTCCCACCGCTGGCTCCGGGGCTGAGCCCCAGGTAGGTGGGTCGGAGGCCCTGAGAGAACTGGGGGTTGAGGGCATTTCTGCTTCCAAGCACCAGCGCGGGTAGCCCTGATGCTCCAGCCCATGGTCACTGGATTGGAAACTGGCAAGGGTAGGGGATGTTTTGCAGGAGGCCGCCGTTTGTCTTCCTCTGTTCTAACACCTGCTGGACTCAGGGAATCCTGATACCTGCATTTTTTACCAGAAAAAAATTCTAACAGCAGAAAAGTCCACGTGATGGGTTATGCCTCCTTAATGTGCCCCATTTGACCTTGTAAGCTTCCTTCCGCAGACTGACCTTGTTTTGTGCAATCAGTGTGATCTTATGTCAGCTATGCAAAACAATTTTTGTTTACTGAATCTGATTTAAAAGGCAAGAAGTTGCTTCCCATAGGGCACTTTGATCCTTAGTGGAAAGGGATGTGTATGCCTTGAAACATGGACAGTCACATGCAATGCTTGGTTTTGTGTAGAACTAACATGAGATAATCTTTTGACTGGTTTTCGGAATTGAGGAGAATTCACTTAGGAAAATAAGCCTGTGTATCAATGGATGACTAATACGGACGTGTACTTTAACTGATTTCACAGAAGCAGTGCTCCTGATATTTTGAGACACAAATTTTATTTGGTTCTAATTTACCTTATGATCAATTAGCTGCTTACTTCATAAGTTACAGAGGGAGAAGGTACTTCCTGTTTTCTCTTTAAATCTCTTGTGCCTTATTTAAAGAAGCAGTAGGCCACGTGCAGTGCCTCACTCCTGTAATCCCAGCACTTTGGGAGGCCAAGACAGGAGAATTGCTTCAGCACAGGAGTTCAAGACCAGTCTGGGCAACATGGCAAGACCTCATCTCTACAAAAGATACCAGAAAAAGTATCCGGGTGTGGTGGCGCACGCCTGTAGCCCCAGCTATTCGGGAGGCTGAGGTAGGAGGATGATTGAGCCCAGGAAGTCAAGGCTGCAGTGAGCCAAGATTGCACCACTGCACTACAGCCTGGGCAACAGAGCAAGACCTTGTGCCAAAAAATAAATGTTTTAAAAAAAGGAAGTAATAAAGGAGAAATCTTTTTGCTACATTTAACTTATCCTCCACTATTCTAAACTGTAAGCTTCAATAATTTATAAGAACAGTAAAATTAATACTTTAAAATTAGCTGATATGCTTAATAACTGGAAAATATTTCAATTTTAAAAAATTGTAGGTGGGGCACGGTGGCTGACACCTGTAATCCCAGCACTTTGGAAGGCCAAGGCGGGTGAATCACTAGGTCAGGAGTTCAAGACCAGTGTGACTAACATGGTGAAACCCCCATCTCTACTAAAAATACAAAAATTAGCTGGGTGTGGTGGCATGAACCTGTAATCCCAGCTACTCAGGAGGTTGAGGCAGGGGAATCGCTCAAACCTGGAAGGCGGAGGTTTTAGTGAGCTGAGATCACGCCACTGCACTCCAGCCTGGGTGACAGAGCAAGACTCAGTCTCAAAAAAGAAAAAAAAATTCTATTCCATCTAGTAATTGACCCATATGATACATATGCATACATGTGTAAAAGTGTATGTATATTCATTTGTATATGAAAAAGGTATATTATACATTGTACTCAGTTTATACTTTTATTGTCCATCACTAAGACCTTTTTTGACTTTAAAAGTGGGTTATACAGACCTTTTAAAGGTCAAGCAACAAAAATGAAAACACTGAAAACACTGCACTTTTGTGTGGTTCTGTAAACACACAAGAATAGTGGAGGTCAGGATCCACGTTGCCAGCCAGGCATTAAGTTGGCATTATCGGCAATCCCTGTAGTCTCTGTGGGTGCTGATGAATCTGCATTCCCTACATGTCGTGCCTTGGGAATTGCTCCTTTGACTAGATTACTGGTTTGAGGTTGTCACTGTTGTGTTTCTTACAAGAGTAGAAAACAAGGGCACAGAAAATGGATTTAGGTAAGTGGAAATTTAATGCAGTCACAGCAGCGCCTCACACAAAGAAAGTGATCAACAAATGTAGCCTTGATAAGGGTCCCTCCCTAGGCCAGTCGTCACCTACTTCCTCTGCTGGATGACAGCCCTCTTATATCTGCAGTCAGCGCCCACGTTCCCAGAGCTTCTCTTCTCAGACACGCAGCACCCAGGTCTCTCCATATCCTTCATCAACGCCTCCTGAAAATGTGAGACCTTGGAGAAGCCCATGTCCTCCAGGTGTGGCTGGGAGAGCTGAGACAGACCCCTGGGGTCCTTTCTTATCATCCCTCCTTCGGGTGTTCTATTTCTGTTAATCCTACAAATAGTCATTTAAAAAAAATACCATTCATTTTAAACCAGTAGCTCAGCTGTCCCGTGTAAGCTCCACACCCTCATCTCTGTAGCTGATTCCATAGTTCATTATTAAGCTAATTTAAGAAAAGTTAAATCTATGAAAAAGTACAGAGGAAACACAGTTTGAAGCAACTTACCAATTTTCCCACAACCTGCAGTTAACAATTGTGAACATTTTGTCCTTTTAACTTTTCCCCAGTCCCTGGAACTTTCTAGCTCATCCTCTCTTCTCTAACCCAATCTCCCTCAGCCACAATCATGATGAAGTGTGTACTCATCCAACCTGCTTTGGAACATTTAAAAATTATTTTAATTAGTTTTTAAAAATCAACTTTATATGTGCTTATACTTTAAAAAGTCAAAAAGTTCTATAAAAAAGCTTGAATTTCCTTCTACCCAGAGGCAAACACTTCGACTCTTTAAACTGATCCTATTGAAATTTACCTTCAAATCTCTAAATAACCTTCTGCCCCTGGTACTTCTTTTTTCTGTTTTAGTCATTACCTATGGACTTACCACCCTGCAATATTAGGATTTAATTCTCTTTATTGTACCATCAACAATGTAACACACACACACACACACACACACACCATACATACACTATGTGCATATATACCACACACACCACATACCTCACACACACACCACACACCTCACACACACACCACACACCCACAACACTCCATACACCATGTACACGCACAGATCACCCACCACATGCTGCACACACACACCATACATACATTATGCACGCACTCCATACTTACACCATGCACACACACCATATATACCACACACCTCCCACACACCACAAATCCATAACACACATACACACACAAACACACCATGCACACCATACAGCATGCACACACACATACGACACCCACACACCGTGCACACCCTACTCTTCATTGTTTGAGGAACCTCCATTCTATTTTCCATAATGGCCACAATTTACATTCCCCCCAAGAGTGTGCCAAGCTTCCCTTTTCTCCACATCCTCACCAACACGAGTCATCTTTTGCCTTTTTGATAACAGTTATTCTAATAGGTTTAAGGTGATACTACAGTGTAGGTTTTCCTTTTGTTTTGTTTTTTATTTTTAGAAATAAGTCTTACTCTGTCACCCAGGCTGGAGTACAGAGGTGCAATCATAGCTCACTGTAACTTCAAATTCCTGGGTTCAAGCAATCTTTCTGCCTCAGTCTCCCAAGTAGCTAGAACTACAGGTACACAATACCATGCCCAGCTACTTCTTTTTTTCTTTGTAGGGACAGGGTCTCACTATGTGGCTCAGGCTGGTCTCAAAACTCCTGGCCTCAAGCAATTCTCTCTTCTTTAGCCTCCCAAAGTCCTGGGATTACGGGCGTGAGCCACCATGCCCATCCCATATGTTTCTTTGATTTGCATTTTTCTGATGAGTAGTAAATTTGAGCACCTTTTATATACCTGTCTGCCATTTGTCTGTCTTTTGTTGATAAATGTCTATTCAGCTCCTTTGCCCATTTAAAAACTTGCGTTATTTGGGTTTTCTTTTTGCTATTGAGTTTGAGCTTCTTATGTATTTTTGAAATTAACCCCAATCAGATGTATGGTTTGCAAATATTTTCTCCCATTCCTTATGTTACTTTTTCATTCTGTTGATTGTTTCCGTTGCTGTGCAGAAATGTGATGCAATCCCATTTGTCTATTTGGTTTTTGTTACCTTTCCTTTGGGGTTATATACAACAAATCAATGCCCAACCCAATGTCAAGAAACTTTTCTTCTATGTTTTCTTCCAGTAATTTCACAGTTTTAGATCTTACGTTTAAGTTTTTAATCTATTTTGAGTTATTTTTTGTAGGTGGTATGAGATAAAGATCCAATTTTACTCTTCTCTATGTGAATATTTAGTTTTTCCAGTACCATTTATGGAGGAGACAATCCATTTCCCATTTTGTGTTCTTGGCACCTTTGTCAAATATCAGTTGCATGAGGAGTTATTTCTGGATTCTCTATTTGGTTTCATTGATCTTTGTGTCTGTTTTCATGCCAGTACCATACTGTTTTGATTACTGTTGCTTTGTAACATATATCAGAGAATATAATGCTTCCAGCTGTGTTCTCTGCTCAAGATTGTTTTGGCTATTCAGGTACTTTTGTGGTTCCATATGAATTTTAGGATTGTTTTTCTTTTTTTGTAAAAAATTATATTGGAATTTTCATAGGAATTGCATTAAATCCATAGATCACTTCCGATGGTATAGACATTTTAATGATATTAATTCTTTCAATCCATGAACACGGGCTGTCCTTCCACTTATATGTGTCTTCTTTAATTTCCTTCATCAGTGTTTTATAATATTCAGTGTACATGTCTTTCACTTCTTTGGTTAAGTTTATTCCTTAGTATTTTATTCTTTTTGGTTCTATTGTAAATGACATTGTTTTCTTGATTTTCTTTTAAGAATAGTTGTGTATAGAAAGGATATTGACTTTTATATGTTGATTCTGTATCCTGCAATGTTACTGAATTCATTTTATTAATTCCAACAGTTATTTTGTTGAGGCCCTAGAGTTTTCTACATATATGATCATGTCATCTGCAAACAGAGTAATTTTACTTCTCCCTTTCTGATTTGCATGCCTTTGCTTCTTTTTCTTGTTTAATTACTCCAGCTTGGATTTACAGTACTATCTTGAATAGAAGTGGTGAGAGTGAACATCGTTGCCTTGTACCAGGAAATCTTTCCATTTTCCCCTCTTTGATTATGATGTTAACTGTGGGCTTTTCATATTTACCTTTATTGTGTTGAGATAAGTTCTTTCTATGCCTATTTTATTGAGTGTTTTAATAATGAATGCATGTTGAACTTGTCAAATGTTTTTTCTCTATTGAGATGATTGTGTTGTTGCTTTCTTTTATTTTGTTAATGTGGCGTATCACATTGACTGATTTGTGTATGTTGAACCATTCTTTTAATGTGCTGTAGGATTGGGTTTTCTAGCATTTTATTGGGGAATTTCACATCTGTGTTCTTCAGGGATATTGGCCTGTAGTTTTCCTTTCTTGTGGTATCTTTATCTGGCTTTGGTATTAAGGCGATGCTAGACTCATAAAATGAGTTTGGAAGTTTTCCTTCTTCTGTTTTTTGGAAAAATTCAAGAAAAGTTGCAATTAATTTTTCTTTGCATGTTTAATAAAATTTACCCATTAAGTCATCCAGACCTGGGCTTTTCTTTTTAGGAATGGGAGTGGGGTTGATGACTGATTCAACTTCCTTTTGTTATTGGTCTATTCAGGCTTTCTATTTCTTCTTGATTCAGTTTTGGTAGGTTGTATGTTTTTAGGAATTGATCCATTCCTTCTAGATTTTCCAATTTGTTGCTGTATAATCGTTCATAATAGCTCCTTATAATACTTTTATTTCTGAGGCATCCATTGTAATACCTTTTTTCATTTCTAGTTTTATTTATTTACATTTCTCTCTTCTTTTCTTAGTCAAGCTAAGAGTTCGTTGATATTGTTTTCTTTTTCAAAAAGCCAAGTCTTAGTTTTGTTGTTTTTTCCAAGGGGAATGGGGTTCTCTTATCTATTTGATTTACTCTGATCTTTATTATTTCCTTTTTTCTGCTAACTTTGCTTGGTTTGTTCTTCTTTTTCTACTTCTTTGAGGTGTAAAGTTAGGTTGTTTATCTGATATCTTTATTTTTTTGATGAAGGCATTTTTTGTTATAAACTTCCCTGTTAATACTTCTTTTGCTGCATCCCATAAGTTTTGCGATATTTTGTTTTCATTTTCATATTTTTAAAACATTCTTTGACCTCCTCTTTGACCTAATGGTTGTTCAGGAGCATGTTGATTGGTTTCCGTGTATTTGTGATTTTTTTTTACTGTTATTGATTACTAGTTTCATTCCTTTGAGATTAGAAAAGATATTGAAATGAATTTGCTCTTCTTGACTATTTTAAGATTTGTTTTGTGACCTAGTATGTGATATATCTGATGCTGTGTGCACTTGAGAAAATGTGTGTTCATTTGCTGTTGGTTGGAGCAGTCTGTGTATGTCTGTTAGGTCCATTTTGTCTTTAGTGTTGTTAGTTCTGCTGTTACTGCTTTTCTGTCTGGATGATCTATCCATTGTAAAGAGTACAGTATTGAAGTCACCTACTATTATTGTATTGCTGTCTGTTTCTCCCTTCAGGTCTGTCAATGTTTGCTTTATATATTTAGATGCACTTGGATGTTGGGTGAATATATACTTATAATTGGTATATCTTCCTGATGAATTGACCATTTTATCATTGTAATAATGACCATCTTTGTCTCTTGTAACAGTTTTTACAAGTCTATTTTGTCTGATGTAATTATAGCCACTCCTGCTTTCTTTTTGTTATCATTTGCACAGAATATCTTTTTCTATCTTTTCATTTTCAGCCAAGATGTGTCCTTAAAGTTGAAGTGAGTCTCTTGTAGGCAGCATGTGTTTGATCCTAGTTTTTATCCTATTCAACTACTGTATGTCTTTTGATTGGAGAATTTAATCCATTTACGTTAAAGTAATTATTGATAGGAAAGAATTTGCTTTTGTCATTTTGTTAATTGGTTTTCTGACTTATGCCTAATTCCTTTGTTCCTTTCTTCCTGTCTTTCTGTTGTCTTTTGTTAAAAAAAATTGATAAGTTTTGGAGTGGTATTCTTTGGTTCCTTTCTTTTTATCTTTTGTGTATCAACTAGAGTTTTTTTTTTTTCTTTTGGTTATCAGGAGGCTTACAATAAACATTTTATAGTTGTAACAATCTATTTTAAGTTAATAACATTTTAACTTAGATTGCAAACAAAAACTACACTTTTACTTCTCCTTCATTGCATTTTGTTATTGATGTCACAATTTACATATCTTTATACTGTGTGTCCATTAATACATTATACCTATATTTATTTTTAATACTTTTGTCTTTTATACTAAAGTTAAAAGTGAAATATATACCATCATTACACTATTAGACTATTTTGAATTTGACCATATACTTACATTTGCCAGTGATCTTTATATTTGCATATACTTAAATGTTACTAATTAGCATCCTTTTGTTTCAACTTGATGAATTCCTTTTAGTATTTCTTTTAAGGGAGGTAATTCTAGCAGTGATGAACACCCCCAGCTCTTGTTTGTCTGAGAAAATCTTTATCTCTCCATTTCTACAGACTTTTTTGTGTAGAATTATTGGCTAACAATTTTATTCTTTCAGCACTTTGAATGTAACACCCCATTCTCTCCAGTTCTGCAAGGTTAATGCAGAAAAATTTGCTGACAGCTTATGAGGAGGGGAGCAGCTCGTATGTGATGGTCACTTTTCTTTTGCTGGTTTCTAAATTAACTCTTTGTCTTTGACTTTTGCCAATTTAATTATAATGTGTTTTGGTGTAATTTTATTTGGGTTGATCCTCTTCGGGGATTTTTGAGTTTGACGTTCCTGATGTCCATATTCCTTGCAAGGTTTTGGAAGTTTTCAGGCGTGATTTATTTAAATAAGGTTTCTGTTTTCCTCTCTCTTTCTTTCTAGGAAAATAATATATATATATCCATTATATATATATTGTTTCCCTTTATAATGTCACATAAATCCTGTTGGCTTTCTTACTTTTTTTCATTTTTATTCTTTTTATCATCTGACTGGATAATTTCGTTGACCTGTCTTCGAGTTCACAAATTCTTTCTGATTTGATAGAGCATGCTGCAGAAGCTCTGTTGCATTTTTTTTCCATTTCATTCATTGCATCCTGCAGCTCCAGAATTTCTGTTTAGTTCTTTTTTTATGATTCCTAACCTTTTGTTGAAATTCTAATTTTGTCTTTGAATTGGTTTTCTGATTTTTATAGATTTATCTATTCTTGTTCTCTTGTAGCTCACTGAATTTCCTTAAAAATGGTTATTCTGAATTATTTGTCATACAATTCATATATCTCCTTTTCTTTGGGGTCAGTTACTGGAACTTTATTCGTTTCTTTTGGTGGTGCCATGTTTGCCTGCTTCTTCATGATCCATATAGCCTTGTGTTGATGTCTGTTTATTTGAAGGAGCAAACACTTCTTCCTGTCTTTACTTGCTGATTTCTGCAGGTAAACACCCCCTGCCATGTCCTCAGACTGATGAGACTGCCTCCAGGACTGTAATTGAGTGAGATTGGAGTCAGGTCACATGGATGCTGCAAGGTCTTCAGTTGGATCCACTTGTTACTGGAGGGTGCAGGCAGGCAGGCAGGGTTACTGCTGGATCCCCAGGTGCATGAGACTGACTCGGGCCATGATCAAGTAAGGCTGGAGCCAAGCTACAAAGACGCTTCTTGGTCTGCACTTGAGTGCACAGATGGTAGGCCTATTATCAGGGTAGACAGGTGTAGCTCCTGCTGAGTCTCTGAGTGGGCTTACACATGGATGGGTGCCTCTGGAACTGTGGAAGAGCAGAGGTGGAGCTGAGTCACAAAGCTGCTTCATGGTATGCAGTCAGGACCAAGGTCAGCAGTCTTGTTACCAGAAGTGCTGATGGGTATAGGGTGCTCTCACGGTCCCTAGGCAGCCAGGCCTGCCTCCAGACCACCATTGAATGGATCTGGAACTGGACCACAGGGCTGCATCAGGATCCACAGTCAGGACTGAAGTCAGCAGGACTACTACCAGGGGCACAGACAGGTGTCACTGCATTCCTGAGCAGGCAAGACTGACTCAGGACGATGGTAGAGTGGGGCTGGGGCTGGGCCACAAGTCTGCTTCAGGATCCACGTTCAGGATAGGGGCAGCAGGTCTGTCACTGGGGGCATAGACAGGCGTGGGTTATTCTGGGTTCCTTACCAGATGGAGCTGGCTGCAGGCTGCAGCCAAGTGGGGCTGGAGCCAACTCGGTAGGAGGATGGGGCTGCTTTGGTGTACAGCTAGGACCACGTTCAGCAAGCCTACTACAGGGGTTCAGGTCTGCTCTCTTAAAGTACCTCTCCTCAGTCTTGGGCTTTAGCGGTGTTTCATAACCTCCTACCTGGATCCTAGAGCTCCCACAGAGGCGCTTTTGTCCATGAATGGCTGCCAGATTGTTGTTTGTGTTGAGGAGATGGAGAATGCAAGCTGGAGACCTCCTGTTCCACCACATGAATCATATCACTCCAATTTTTCTTTTGTTGCATGTGCTTTGGGTATCATGTCCAAGAATCCTTTGTCAAATTCAAGGTCATGAAAATGAACCCTATATTTTCTTCTAAAAGCATGACGGTTTTAGCTCTTATATTTATGTTCTTTTGCATGTGGCTATCCATTTGTCCCACCGCCATTTGTTGAAAAGACTGTTTAATCTCCATTGGCACCCCTGTTGAATATCAATTGACTCAGTAATCTTAATATCTTGTATGTCTATAAATGTCTTAACTCTACCTTTATACCTAATTAACAGTTTGGCTGGGTAAATAGCTCATTTTTACTCAGAACTATTTTTTAGTTTCTGTTGCGCTATTAAGATGTCTTATGCCATTCTCATTCTTTTTTGTTTTGTTTTGTTTTTTGTTTTTGAGACGGAGTCTTGCTCTGTCGCCCAGGCTGGAGTGCAGTGGCACGATCTCGACTCACTGCAAGCTCTGCCTCCCGGGTTCACGCCATTCTCCTGCCTCAGCCTCCCGAGTAGCTGGTACTACAGGCGCCGCCACCTCGCCCGGCTAATTTTTTTGTATTTTTTTTAGTAAAGACGGGGTTTCACCGTGTTAGCCAGGATGGTCTCGATCTCCTGACCTCGTGATCCACCCGTCTCGGCCTCCCAAAGTGCTGGGATTACAGGCTTGAGCCACCGCGCCCGGCCGCCATTCTCATTCCTTATGCTTTGCATGCAACATATATTTTCTCTGTAATAATTTATAGGACTTTTTTAATGCTAGTACTCTAATACTTCATTATGATATACACTCATGTAGGTTTGTTTCCTGCGTGGGCCATTTAATTACGCAAATTCACGTCCTTTAGTTCTAGAGATTTTTCTTCATCTTCATTATAAACACACATATACACACATACATACGCATACATGTGTTTCACTTTTACATTGTTCATATATATAAATACACAGACATCATGACATCTCAGTGATATATACGCACACATTTTGAGATTTTACCCAAAAAAATATGGATATTCTTTTACATAACCATGATACTCTTTCAACATACTTTGAAAAATTAAAAATAATTCCGTAACATTATTTAATACCCTGTTTATATTCTAGTATCTCTAATTGTCCTCAAAATGCCTGTTGTAGTCATCATTGTTCTTTGAGTCAGGATCCAGTCAATGATCACGTATTTCATAAGATTGTTGTGTCTCAATTCTTTCTTAATCTAGACTAGCCCTACACACAAACGTACACACACACGCACACATACACACATAATACATACACGCACATTTTCTCATTGTTCATTAAATTTGATTTTCCTGATTAGCAAGGATTTGATGTTTTTTTCTGTAGATTTCTTCCTACTAACCTGTTACGAACTTTTATATTCTGACTTGCTTTTGTTTTCGTTTGGTTTTTTTTGAGACGGAGTATCTGTCACCAGGCTGGAGGGTGGTGGTGCAATCTCGGATCACTGCAACCTCCACCTCCCGGGGTCAAGTGATTCTCCTGCCTCAGCCTCCTGAGTAACTGGGATTACAGGTGCCCACCACCACGCCCGGCTAATTTTTTGTATTTTTAGTAGAGAGGGGGTTTCACCATGTTGGCCAGGATGGTCTCGATCTCTTGACCTCATGATCTGCCTGCCTTGGCTTCCCAAAGTGCTGGGATTACAGGCTTGAGCCACCATACCCAGCTGTTTTGTTTTATTTTTAGACACACACAGGGTCTCTATGTTGCTCAGGCTGGTCTCAAACTCCTGACTTCAGGTGATCCTCCTGCCTCAGTTTCCCATATAGCTGGGATTATGAGCACAAGTCACCACATCCAGCCGTTTTTAAAAAAATATTACCTATCCCTCCCAGTGTTCCTTTTCCAAGTCATAATAGAAGCACAGAATAGAACTGGACTGATGACACAACCCTCTGACATGGCACTAGAAAACACTCTTTAAGTGGATGGTGATCTATCCAGCAAGAATTTTTGGATACAGTAATGTCACCTGCTATAATTTCACTTCATGCTTCTGCTTTTTGCACAAGGCTAGTGTGAGCATCCCTGTGCAATGGCTTATTGGGAAATTGATTTGCATTGCACCAGAAGCAATCTTCTCATCTACCTGCTTACTCATCAGACTGAAAAAGGAAACACAGACTACCATTCATTGTGTGGCTACAAGGCACTATGAATTTCACACAATATATCTAAAGCCTACAATACTCACCAAAATAAACTATTACTGCCACAATTTAAGAGATGAGTGGAATGAAGCTCAGAGGTAAAGGAATGGGTTTAAGTTACAGTCTTATCCGACTCCAAAAACCATTCTCTTGTTATTCCTTCACACTGCTTATCAGGATCACCATGTCCTGATTTTTTTTCTGAGCATTCGGTCTCCTATTTCCTTTCTAAGTGCTCAGCAAAACATTTGCCAGCCCAATTCTTAATTTCATTATCATCAGCAAAATGAATAATCAGAATTAATTAGTGAATGGCTTCTTCCTAGCACCCCTTTAAGAAACTTTCCCCTGCAGTCTACATGGGCACTAGCTTCAACCCTTGACTTTAAATAACAGTCAGTAATAAAGAATGTAGAAGCCTAATAATAAAGGGTTTGGGTTTTTAATTATTAAAAAAAGTTTTAAATTAAATCTTCTCCAAACACACACACACACACACACACGCACGCACATACACACACCCCCGACACATGAAAATCTCAAAGACAGACAACTAATGATTACTTTTATGCAAATTTATGTGATAGTAAAGAAAGGCACAGTAGGTATGAATCTTTACATTTTCCTTACCTTTCAAGAAATAACTTTAAAGAAAATAGGAATATTGTTTAGTATAGGAAACTCTGGCCAATAAGCTGAAATCTATACCTGCATCTGGAAGCCTCACCTGAGAGATGACTAAGCCTATTTCTTAGCTCCCAAATTACCTTGGTGCCTATGCAATCTCCTCATGGGTGATAATCTGAGAAAGCTGTAAAATTCCTTCTTTGATCCCTCTGGGACTTCGCCGATTGGGGTGACTCTTTTCTTTGGTTCAATTACATCAGAAAATAATTAAACATGTTGGAATGAATAAATAAGTCAACTTCCAACATTTTCTTTATTTTATTTATTTTATGTTTGGAGACAGAGTCTCACTCTATCACCCAGGCTGGAGTGCAGTGGCACAATCTTGCCTCACTGCAGCCTCAACTCCCCTAGGCTCAGGTGATCCTCCCACCTCAGCCTCCCAAGTAGCCGGGACTATAGGCTCATACTAACACACTCAGCGCATTTTTATTTGTTTTGTAGAGATGGAGTTTTACCATGTTGCTCAGTTTGGTCTTGAACTCCTGGGCTTACGTTATCTGCCCACCTCAGCCTGCCAAAGTGCTGGAATTACAGGCAAGAGCCACGACACCCGGCCCAGCATTTTCAAATGCATAACTGGCAAGAGCCACGACACCCGGCCCAACATTTTCAAATGCATAATTGTCAAGAGCCACGACACCCGGCCCAGCATTTTCAAATGCATAATTGCAAAGTGTTTGTCTTTTGAAAACTTTACATTATAAATATTTTAAATAGAAATAAAAAGTTATTAGAAAACCAAAGATTAAAATGAAAGGCAGTAAAATATTGGTTATTCTTCCATGTATTCATGCAACAAATGTATGTGGATTGTGCACCGTATCATAGGCCCCGGGACAAAGCTGAAATGAAGAACAGGCAGGCATGGCCATAGCCCACACTGAGCTCACAGGTGAGTGGGGGTGACAGACATGGACACAGGCAATTACACTCAGTGCGGGAAACCCACAGTGGGGAAGCAAGGGGTGGTGGGTGTCCATTGGAGGCCTAACCCAGCATTGATGGAGATGGTCAGGAGAGACTTCTGAGGTCATTTCTGTGCTGATATCTGAAGGAAGAATGAGTGAGAAAAGTTGGCTGAGGGCATGGGGATGGAAGGAATAATCTTTCAGGCAGAGGGAAGAATATTTGTAAGATCTAGAGCTAATTGAAAGGCACGCACATTGGAGGATATAAGCACAACTGATAGTGCCTGTGAGATGGGTATTGCCAAAATGTGAAGCTGGAGAAGTAAACCAAGATCAGATCATGAAAGTCTTAAAAACATACCAGGGAGTGACATATTGGGTTGACATTTCAGCGGGGCAGTGCTGTGGGTAGGATTCAGTTAGGAGGATGTTAAAATAATGTACGTGCAAGGTGACCGTGGCCTGAACCAGGATAATGGTGAGTGTCTAGGGAAGCAGGTGGCCAAGGATGGACTTGGATGGATTGGATTGGGAAGTAGGGGTAGAGTGGTAGGCAAGAAATAGGGAGAAATGGAGTACAGAACCCAAGTTTCTGGTTTGTGTAAAAGGTGATGATGTTCACTGATACAGGAGAACACAGGAATAGCAAGAGATGGCAGGGAATATGGGAAGTTGACGGGTAGGTTGAATGTTCAAGTAAAAACATATAGACAGGTATCAGACATACATGTAGTCTAAGGAATGTAAGCATGGAGTTCCCAGCACAGAGAGCCTTCTTGAAGCCTCAGGAGTCCACATGCAGGGTGAGAAGGGAAGAGAGGTCAAGGCATAGTCCCTAAGGAACTCCAGCATCAAAGGAGGAGAGCTTTGGAAGACGAGGAAACGTGGAGGAAGACATAGGCTTTTAGGGAGACAGTGGAGTATGATGTCACAGGCTTGACAATGAACAAAGGTATGGTTGCACATACATTGGTGCACAGAAAACATTCTTTCTGAGACTCAAACATGAGCCCACTGGTTTCTTGTTCAGCTACTCTATTCCTGGCATGTTGATATAAAGGTTTATAAATAAATAAGCTAGGATTATTTATAAAAAAAGAAAATTTTTAAAATTCTTTTAAAAAAAGAAAATTTTTTAAATTAGCTGAGTGTGGTGGCACACACCTGTAGTCCCAGCTATTCGGGAGGCTGAGGTGGGAGGATCCCTTGAACCTAGGAGTTCAAGGCTGCAGTGAGCTATGACCACACCACTGCACTCCAGCCTGGGTGACAGAGCAAGACCTTGTCTCAAAAATAAAAATAAATAAAAATAAATATATTTATATTAAATATAATATAAATTATATTAAATATAAATATAAATTATTTATGTTTAAGCCAGGAACTTAAAATCTGTGTGATGAAGCCAAACACAGAAATAATAGCATCAGTGACCAAAACAGTGTATTCATTACAGAACCTGAAAGTGCCCATCACTTTGTGGAATTTTGGTTAAAATGTCTTACTACCCATTCACAGGTAGCCCCCTCCTGAGAGAGGCCCACCACAAGGGTAGTGGAGGCATAAAAAGTCCTTCACTCCTCAACGATGAGAATGAGAGGGTAGCCGCTGGTGGAAAAGATGGTGGACTTCCAGTGGGCCAAAAGGCGAAAGAAGTGGTCACTGATGTTCCAGGCTGGAGCGAGCCCATGTAGACACCCATGATATGGAGATGCAGAAGAAAGGGCAGCCCAGGAATTCTGGAGAAGCACCACACTCAGATACAGCCCAGACCCAGGGACAAGAAGGGAGTGATTGAAAATCCATAGAGAAAGCATTGGCCCTTCCTTCACTCACTGCTTCCTACAGAATTCCTAGCCATTAAGACTCTCCTCCCACTGCCCCCAGGCAGGAGGGCAGAAATGTTATCTCTGCAGAAAGGGATGTGCCAGAGACAGGCCTCTGGACACTGACATCTGGGGCTACCCCCGGGAGAATGAGAACACCTTTCCTGAGCACCTTAGGAACACATTTTGTTGGGGTTGGTTTTTCTGTGGGTGGGAGGCAGGCTTGGGAGTCGTGTTCTGTGTGAGGGTTGTGACTGGATGGTGTGGCCCAGCAACAAGTCGCATCACCCAAAGGCATTGGGTGCATTGGGTTGATTGTCTGAAGCCTGCCAACAATGATTTTGGGTAGCAGTTCTATTAGAAAAGTCATGAAATTATGTTACATAAATTGGACCAAGCCCATTGCCATTTAGTTCATTGCTTTATAACCAGTTCATGACGTTAAAAAAAAAGGAAGTGAACATTAAAAAGTTCCATTCATTGGGGTGGCGTAGACCCTAACTTTTGTCTACCTTTGTTTGTTTGCGTGCTTGCTTTTTGTCTTGGGATCTAATTTATTTGTAATTATTTGTCTTGTATGTAGTAACCATCACTTGCCCCCTAACCACTGAAAAGAGAATTTGTTGACGAGTTAAATCAGAGGCCATCTCTTACTCAACCTTATCAAATTCTTTCTTTCCCAGTTGTAATTTATTGTACCAGCTGCCTCCCCACCTGCCAATTCTCCTTCAGATATGTCTCCTCTGCAGCATCACTTAAGATATTTTTATTAGAATTAGAAAGTATAGCAAATCATAAGTTTATTTTTCCTTTCCCTATTGCTTCTGTACAAAATCTCCCCATTTATTTTCTTTGAAACTATTTACAAGTGATTGCTTTAACCCTGCTCCCTCAGCATACCCATGTTTATGTTATCTTTCTTTTATCACAATACACTGAGCTGCCCCTCAGGTGGATTCCTCATTTCAATATTATTGACACTTCTTTTATCTTTACTGGACTGCTTCTCCGTGTGCTTTTTTGACAGTCATCCTGTCAAGGTTTTCTTTCAATCTATTTGACACATTTTTTCCTTTTTTGTTGTTGTTCTTTGTTTTTCAAGATGTGTCTCGCTGTGTTGCCCAGGCTGGAGTGCAGTAGGACCATAATGGCTCACTGCAGCCTTGAACTCCTGGGCTCAAGGAATCCTCCCACCCCAGCACTCTGAGTAGCTGAGACTACAGGCACGTGCCACCTTGCCCAGCTAAGTTTTTTTATTTTTTTTTGGTGGAGATGGGGTCTCACTTATGTTGCCCAGGCTGGTCTTGAACTCCCAGCCTCAAGTTATCCTCCTGCCTCAGTCTCGCAAAGTGTTGGGATTACAGGCGTGAGCCACCGCACCCAACCTTCCTGTGTTATTAAAGGAGAAATCTTAGTAATGAATGAAAAAAGACTTTAAGGTATAATTGACAATAAGTTGGCCTTTGCCATTTAAATAAGGAAATTGAGGGCAACAAATGCTCTGAATGTGTACAGAAAATGCTGCTGGGGAGTGGTTTATGAATTTTTAATTAACGAGATCAGAGCCAGGCAAGGTGGCTGCCACCTGTAATCCTGGCACTTTGGGAAGCTGAGGCGGGAGAATTGCTTGAGTTCCAGGAGACCAGCCTGGGCAATATAGTGAGACCTCTTCTCTGAAAAAAAAAGAAAATTTTTTAAATTAGCTGAGTGTGGTGGCACACTATTCCAGCTATTCGGGAGGCTGAGGTGGGAGGATCCCTTGAACCTAGGAGTTCAAGGCTGCAGTGAGCTGTGACCGCACCACTGCACTCCAACCTGGGTGACAGAGCAAGACCTTGTCTCAAAAATAAATAAATAAATAGATCAGAGGCATTAATACCATAAGTATTTGCTATTGCTTTTTGATGGCATTGTAACAACCAGCATGTTTTGAATATCAGAATTATCTGTGCCATTAAGTATGTATTTCAGCAACTATTAAAACTACATACAATGATGGCTCACATCTGTAATCCCAGCACTTTGAAAGGTCAAGGTGGGTGGATCATTTGAGGTCAGGAGTTCGAGACCAGCCTGGCCAACATGGTGAAACCTGGTCTCTTCTAAAAATACAAAAATTAGCCGGACTTGGTGGTATGCACCTGTAATCCCAGCTACGTGGGGGGCTGAGGCAGGAGACTCGCTTGAACCCTGGGAGGCAGAGATTGCAGTGAGCCAAGATTATGCCATTGCACTCCAGCCTGGGCGATGGAGTAAGACTCCATCTCAAAAAAAAAACAAAAAACAACAACAAAGAAAGGAAGGAAGGAAGGAAGGAAGGAAGGAAGGAAGGAAGGAAGGAAGGAAGGAAGGAAGGAAAGAGAGAGAGAAAGAAAACAAAAGAAAAGAAAGAACAACTATATGTATGTAATCTATTGGATTTCTCAGAAATGTATTTTCCAAAGCAAAAGAAGAATTTTATTTGACTAGTTCATGTTCAGACTATGTTATCTTTTATGCATCTACAGATCAAAGATTACTTGTAACTGTGTCAATGTGCCAATGCCCAGAAGAAAGATAAAAATATTTACCAGCATTTCTAGGAAATGAATGATACAGATCAAACAACAGGATATTTTTATTTTTCATTCACATTTTTAATGAAACCATTTCCCCTCGCATCACCAAAAGTTTTTTCTAGTCAGACAGAGAGAGAACTCAATATCACATATGGAAACTACCTCAGAGTAACCTATGCCTTATTTGTTGTTAGGAATCTAGACATTGTAAAAACTCAGAATATCCTCAGGTTTTCATTTTGTTTTGGTTTTGGTTTGGGGTTTTTTTGAGACAGGGTCTTGTGCTGTCACCCAGGCTGGAGTGCCGTGGTGCTGTCATGGCTCACTGCAGCCTCCACCTCTTAGGCTCAAGCAATCCTCCTACCTCAGCCTCCCAAGTAGCTGGGACCACAGCTGCCCACCTCCATGCCCACCTAGTTTTTTGTATTTTTTGTAAAGATGGGGTTTTGTCATGTTGCCCAGGCCGGTCTTGAACTCCTGAGCTCAAGCGATCTGCCAGCCTGGGCCTCTCAAAGTGCTGGGATTACAGGCAGGAGCCACTGGGTGCCACCTATCCTCAATTTTTACCTTAATGATTTCAACGGCTATTGCCTAGAAGCTATGGAGCAAATAAGTACAAATTTGTATGTTTGCTAGATTGGGAATATAATTAGTGAACTCTAGGAAATACTTTTACAATTGCTTTTGATGATAGGCTTAGGGCCAGTTACATTATTATTCAATGGTATCTTAATTTCAAGAAGAATGTAGACTCGCAGATTCAGGACTAATTAAAGTGGAAAGACACATTTACAGATAATCACAGTCTAGTTTTTTTGTGAGACACTTGAGTAGAGTTTCAATTTACACTATTGTTAAACCTATAATGGTATATCCATAGCCCTCCGTTAATCATTTTTTTGCCTGTTAGTTTATTTTCATATTTCCTTTGAAAGAAAAATAGTAATAAAATTACATAAAGGATTTCTTTTCATAATTTGATGACCAAGAAAAGTAATTAACACATAAGCCCATTATAGCTAAAATTATACTGAAAATACATCTTCACACACCTCATACCACTACTACAACATATATTTGCCTGAGTTCCTTTCCTCTCCACCCCCTAATTTCCTCAAAGCAAAAGGACCATCCCACTACAGAGTAAAACCCTAGGTAGATAGAAACAAAACAGCCAGGGAAGAGCCAGAAATCCAGTTAGAGCCAGCATAGCACAAGATAATCAGTCATTAAAATAAGTCACATATTTAGGTTTTGTAAAACGTTTTTGAATTTTTTTACTTTAGATATAAAAGGCCAGACTCATTTTTCTGGATTATATCTCACATATATTTTGAGGTTTTGCATTTAGGAAACAAAACCATGATTTCCTATGTGTACAATTTCTTGAAAGCATTTCAACAAACATTTAGGTTTTAGTTTTTGCTAAGGAATTACACCAAAGGCCTCTTTTAAAATCTGGTTTTTTTTGGGGGGGGTTTTTTGTTTGTTTGTGTTTTAGCTAAAGTTACTATTTTCCAACTACATGGTACAACACGCAGGCACCTCTGGGCATGTGCACACAAGTGCACAACACACAGCCTCAGTGTTATGGGCAGAAAGCTTATTCACCAAAGACCTATTTTTAGATGAGTGCTGTGCCAAACTATACTGTTTCATTTTTTTTAGGTTAAGAGCAATGTTTCATTTCAAAAATGTTTTAGAAAATGTGTTCAAGCTTTCTTGGGAATAATCCAACTGTTTTGCTAAACATTCCCCTTTCTTCGAGGGTACAGAAGTACAAAGAGTATATTCAATTTGTTACATAAAAGAATACTCAAAGAAGACTGAATTTACCTCCAGTTAGCAAGTTCTTTGCCATTCAGGTAACAATTCATCGCGGTTTGACAAGATCACTTTTTAAATTTAGGCTTAAGAAGGAAGGCAGAAATAGCTCTGGGCAGAGAGGAAAGGTTCCCATGGATGTATATAATGTGTTGTGGTTTGATATTTTACCCCATACCCATATTATAAATAAAGACGACTGAAGTACACTGTAAAAATCTCCAAATAGTCACTGTGCTAAAACTAAGCATGTTTTATTAGGAGAAGTGGTATCTACGGTACTTTTCATGATAAAATGCTTATTTTCCCTGCCCCTCTCAAAAAAAAAAAAAAATACAGACTTCTTTATAGTGATTGTATAGTTTGTAATTTGAAGTTCAAATTACATATGGTTAGAGGAGTGTGGTCAATTTTCATTTACAAACTTTGTAGATTATGTGTAGGTAGCTTGCTTTCTTTGGCAATCATTTAAAATCTAGCTGGCCTCTGCTTGCTGGCCAAACACTTCCTGGGATCTCTCTCCTTCCAAAGACCTCTTTAAATTTCCCTAGAGTGGTTGCAAAAATAACTGCTTTTAAAGATAGGCACACCTACTTACGAGAAAGGAGCAAATGCCTGGGGTATCTGAAGTTAAGCGTGTTGTTTTGGTAATTTCCTATTTTGAACGATGGTATGAGCAGGCAGTGTGTCATTCACGGAACCAGCCTAGGTGCCAGTCTCCTACCAGTTTGTTTACCTCCAACTACTCCAGAAACAAGTTAAATGATGACTCAGGCCTGCTGTTGTGCTATATTTTAGCACTTAAAATGATTCAACAGAGTATACATTGATTTTATAGTTCCTTTGTAATGAAACCTTGGGAACCACTGTGTTTTTTAAACATAGACAAATGTATATATTATTACCTACCTCATTGAAATCAGCAACTTTCAGGAGTCTTAAAACAATGATTCCTCTTTGGGAGTCCTCTTTTGGGAAACCAAAGCCCCATTATTTTACTGGCTCATATGCTAATATCACACTCATTTGAGATGAGAAGTAACCACATGTAATATCTGCAACAGCCATTCTTTCATTAAACAAATGTGTCCTGACCTCCTGTTCTCTGTCAGGACCGTGCCAGGGGTGAGGCATGCAAAGATGAAGGAGGTAATCCCTGTCCTCCAGGAGGTCAAAAACTGAGAAGGGAAAAAAAAACTAAGGAGGGAAACTGAGCCATAGAGAAATGATTATAATAGCGTTTAGAATATGCAAATGTTAGTGTGTGCACAGGGTTTTCTGAGAACACAGAGAAGCTTGGTCTGGGTGGGGCGGGCAGGGAAGGCTTCCTAAGCGAAGACGCCTGAATTGAGTCAAAGGGGATGAGCACCAGCATGTGGCCAGCCAAGCAGGGGGAAGACACGTGTGGGAAGCGGGTGGTACTGGCAGCGGGGACAGGCCCATGGGACACAGCAGCAAATGCACTGAAGAGCATGGTGCACCAGAGGACCTATCAGTAGTTTAGCCCTGTTGGCGCACGGAGTGAGAGATAAGGAGGAGCAAGCAGGGGAGTTGGAAAGGTAGGCGGGCCTGGCGCATGGAGGCTTTGGGGCTTTAATCAACTTGGACTTCATCTTTAGCCCATAGGCAGCCCATCAAAAGTTTTAAAGCAGGGGAGTCACGTGGTCAGAGGTGCATTTTAGGTAGATCAATGTGTAGAGGACAGAACTGAAGAGAGCAGGACTAGACCCCAGAGAAAAGCTGGGAGACTCTTCTAGTAGTCAAGGTGAGGAATGAACTAGATGGATTAGGAGTGGAAGGGAAGACGGTCTCCAGAAATGACAACCTTCAGATCAGCAGAACTTGTTGAGTGATGAGATATGAAGGGTGAAGGAGCAAGAGAAGCCAAGAGTGACCGAAGCGCTCGAGCTCAGAAGACTGACAGCTAGAAAGATGGGAGCAGGGAACAGGGTCCATTTTGAGGGCAGATGATGGGGGAGGCTTTCCCTCCACCTGCCAGCCCACACACACACACACACACACACACACACACTCTTTACATCTTTGTCTTGCTCCCATAATGAGCCATACTGTCCCCACAAGAACATTGTAGCACTTCATTTTAATTTCTTGTCTGTCTTCCTCACTAGTCTGTAAGCTAACTGACGATAAGAGTGGTGTTTGCCTTCTTCATTGTTCATTGCCAGAGTCAGCAGATTGCCTGGCACAGGTAGGCATCAATAAATAGGAATGAAAGGACTATGTTCCATTTCAGATCATAATTAAGAATCAGCCATACATTTTCAGTTAGGTTTTTGCAATGTTTTTATGACAGCCCTGCTGGAGTTATTTAATAAAGAGACTCCATCTCAAAAAACAAAAAGAAAGAAATTCCTGCTCTTTGTAAATTACCGAGTCTTGGGTATTCTATTATAGCAGCACAAAGGGGACTAAGAAAACATTAAGCACTTGATTGAGTTAAAAAAAGAAACAAAAAACGAAAAAACAAAAAGTTAGAAAAACAGAAAGCCCAGACTTTGAGTATCATTGCCATTAAACTGTTTCCCAACATTTGGGAAATAAGAAATAAGAAATAAATAAGAAATAAATCTATTCAAGTTCGGGCGTGTTGACTCACGCCTGTAATCCCAGCACTTTGGGAGGCTGAGGTAGGTGGATCACCTGAGGTCAGGAGTTCGAGACCAGCCTGGCCAACATAGTGAAACCCCATCTCTGCTAAAAATACAAAAAATTAACCGGGCATAATAGTGGGTGCCTGTAATCCCAGCTATTCAGGAGGCTGAAGCAGGAGAATCGCTTGATTCTGGATGTTTCAAGGAGCCAAGATTGCGCCATTGCACTCCAGCAACAAGAGTGAAACTCCAGCATGGGAAACAAGAGCAAAGGTCAAAAAAATAAAAATTAATAAATAAATCCATTCAAGAGTGGCATTTGCAGTTTTCTGTCTGCCTCTCCATTGTCTTATGACCCCAGTGGTTGAACAAGGTAGGAAGCGGGTCCAAAGAAGACATCAGCATCCATCGTGTGCTCCATGAGTGCCTGCGTTCTCCCCAAAGCCACTCACTGTGTGCTGCAAGCTCTCTTTTGTTGCCAGTGCCTGTCCATCCCTAAAAAGCTTTGCATTGATTCTGCTTCTAAATGGTTTCCCCTTTTTGCAAAGCATCATTTATACCCCCAGAGAAAAGAATGCAAGCTCAGAGGCGTCTTTGTCCAAAGGAACTTTGAAGGCAGATTCCTTGAGCTCTCAAGACATTCCACAGACAGTAGTTCCTTTCCTCATGGATGCATGTATTTAACTCTGGCAGGAACCTTTGACATATTTTTTCCATAGTTCCTTTTATTGTGATTTCCTAGGAACATTTCAGTGTCGAAAATGTAAGTAGAAAAGAAAATATGCAATATTCTTGCTAGGTTTCAAACAAACGAGAAACTCTTGTTTTACATTTTTTTGATAATAACTTTCTGATGAAAACTATGGGTATAACTTGCTTACATGGAAAATGTGTTATGAAATAATGTGTACAGATTACATTTCTGTGAATCAAATCCTACTAGGCGAGATGGTTAAAAGAATTTGTTTTGCTCTTTTTTAAAAGTGAAAAGTGTATTTTATAGGGCAGTCTCTTAACTTGCCTGTGTGCTAATCCTATGCATTATTATATCAGAATAACTACTTCCCCTGACCCTGACCCAAGTCATGGCTACTTCTTCACCTTGATGACCATTAGGGTCTCCTCACTAGCCCCTTAATCCCTTAATTCCACCCTTGCTTTTAGTACAGCATCCTTACTGATTCCTTTAAGACATAAATACATTTTGAAACTTAACTCCTCTATTCAGAACACTCCAACAGCCCTCCATTTCCTTGAGAGTGGAATCCAGAGTTCCTACAGTTGCACTCACCTTTTTGACCCAGCAATCCCATTACTGAGTATATACCCAAAGGGTTATAAATCATTGTATTACAAAGATATATGCACACGTATGTTTATTGCAACACTCTTCACAATAGCAAAGACATGGAACCAACCCAAATGCCCATCAGTGATAGACTGGATAAAGAAAATGTGGTACGTATACACCATGGAATATTAAGCAGCCCTAAAAAGGAATGAGATCGTGTCCTTTGCAGGAACATGGATGAAGCTGGAAACCATCATCCTCAGCACACTAACACAGGAACAGAAAACCAAACACCGAATGTTCTCACTCCTAAGCGGGAGCTAAACAATGAGAACCCATGGATACAGGGAGGGGAACATCACACACTGGGGCCTGTCAGTGGGGAACAAGAGAAGGGAGAACACCAGGAGAAATAGCTAATGCATTCAGGGCTTGATACCTATGTGACAGGTTGATAGGTACAGCAAACCACCATGGCACATGTTTACCTATGTAACAAACCTGTACGTTCTGCACATCTATCCCAGAACTTAAAGTGAAATAAAAATAAAAATAAACATACAGGCACTGGCTGCTCCCTCCACCTGGAATGCCCTTCCCTACCTACCCACATGGCCATTCCCCTCGTCTCTTTGAAGACTTCCCTCAACTTTCACCTTCCCAGGAGGCCTGCTATGACCACTCTGTGTAAAACCGCAGTCCCCCCTCACTCCCTCCTCCTCTTTCCCTGCTCTGTTTTTGGGGTTTACCTCCTTCTAATACACTATCATGTATTTGCTTATGTTTATTGTCCTCGTCACTAGAAAGTAAACTAAATGAAGACAGAATTGTTTCCTATTTGGATGGCTGCTATGTCTGCAGTGCCTAGCCTGGTTCCAGTACAGAAAAGAAATCCAAAACAGTTTTTAAATGAGCAAGTGCGTGAGTTCCTTGGGTGTTTTTCACGTGTAATCTAAACAGAAGCAAATTTTAATTTTCTGTATAGTTTAAAACTACGAGAAGGGTAAAATCCATTAATGTGTGTATTTTGAAAACTAGTTTTTGTAAGCCAAGCACGGTGGCTCACACCACTAATCCCAGCACTTTGGGAGGCCGAGATGGGTGGATCGCCTGAGCTCAGGAGTTCAAGACCAGACTGGGCAACATGGCGAAACCCTGTCTCTACCAAAAATACAAAAAATTAGCCAGGCATGATGGTGTGTGCCTGTGGGCCCAGCTACTCAGGAGGCCGAGGTGTGAGGATCACTTGAGCCTGGGAGGCGGAGGTTGCAGTGAGCCGTGATTGTGCCACTGCACTCCAGCCTGGGTGACAAAGCAATCTCAAAATAAATAACTAGAGAGAACATTCTTTCTTTTTCTTTGCGCTGGTCCAAGAATTTCCTAAACCTGGGGAGCCATAAGAGATAGTAGTAAGAAAGCCCAGACTTAGGGCTTGGTCAGGGCATTTGACCACTCTCAGTTTTTGTCTCAGTCAAATATGCGTAACAATAGCTGCTATTGTTGGGAGGACTAGAGATAATGTACGTGAAGTGCCTGGCCCACCTCGATGACTACTACCTAAATAAGCTTGATGACATTCTTTGGATCTGTCCTCAGCAGTCCCAACAACTTAAGACATCTAGAGAACAAACAAACAAGCAACCAACCAACCAAATTCCTGTTTCCTACAGGGAGCCCTTTGCCTGCCACACCCTGAGGAGTCTTTTAGAGGCTGCGTAGTGAGGACATCGAAGCTAGGCACCATCCTGCAGCTGGGAAGGAACACTTGAGTCCAGGACCAGATCCTCTCTCCTGGCCCAGGATAAAGCAATTGCTTCCTTCTGTAGACTTGGTGCGGCTCGCATTTTGCATCTGTGGGCTTTAGGTGTCTTCGAGTCTTTTCCATGTATCATTGTCCCACAGTAGTCCTGTGAAGGAGACAAGGCAGCTACAGATACTCTCAGCAACAGGCTCCAAACGACGTGCCTGTGGCCACGGGGTGTCCTGAACTTCAAGTGAGTGCCCATTTCTGCAACAAATATTTGACTCCCTGTTTTCTGCCAGGTGCTGTTCTAGGCACTGAGAAGAAAGTAATGTCTCTGTTCTCATGGAACATACGTTCTAGGGGAGGGGAAAGGAACAAGAAGCAAATCCAAGTAAATATGCAACATGCCAGGTACACAGAGTGACGGGCTGCAGATGTGCTGGGGACTGGCATTTGACAGAGAGAAATCAAGTAAAGCCTCGCTGAGAAGATGACATTTGGGAGGAGACTGAAGCACGTTGCAGTGCCGATGCGGTAAGGGCAAGGGCCCTGAGGCAGGACCACGCCTGGATGCCTGAAGCACAACACGAAGGCCAAAGAGGCTGGAGCTCAGTGGGTAGGTGGGAGAGAGTCGGCAGAGGTGCTCAGAGAGCATGCAGAGGATCAGGGCTTGCCTGCCTCTCTAGGCCATCGTAAGGTTGGATTTTTACTGTGAGTGAGATCAGACGGGAGGCACTAAGGGTTTTCAGAAGGGGAGTGACACGATCTGACCTACCTGTTATCAGAATCATCTGGCTGAGGTCACCCAGACAGGAGGGAGCCAAAGGGAACCAGGGAGAGCAGCTTGCAACAGGTGCAGCCGGGAGGTATTGGCAGCTGAGACCAGGCCTGTGGCCATGGGGTGTTGAGAAGTGGTTCGACTCTGGCTATATCTTGCAGGTAGAACTGGAAGATTTTGCTGAAAGATTGGACATGGCGTTCAGAGAAGTAAGAGATTTTAATGACAAACCAAGTTTTTGGCTGGAGCAAATCGAAGAATGAGGTTGCCATGAACCAAAAAGAGAGATTGCAGGTGGAGCAGGGTTTTGTGCGTTTTGTTTGTCTGATTGTTTCTTCAAGGAGTGTAGGCCAAAGCAGGAATTAAGCTTGGGGCATATGAAGTTTATTAGATATCCAAGGGGAGATGCCTCACAGGCATGCTGGTAAGATGCTGGTAGGAGCCCAGGGCCTCATCTGATATCAGGATTCATCAGTGTTTAGAGTATAGAGGCTGCTTAAACCCACGAAAGTAGAAGAAATCATCTCAAAAGTGGTGTAAACAAGGCAGCAGCCAGAGGTTGCAATGTGGTAGGACTGTAGCATTTGCTGGTTAGGGGAGGGAAGGAACCAGCACAGGAAGCTCACAAGGTGTGACCCATGGCAGGAGGAGAGCTGGGGAGAGATGGTGTGTGGAAGGCCAGGGAAGAAAGTAGGGGCTGGGGTGACCTCTGTCTGTCATATGGTGCTGATAAGTCAAGCATCTGAGGTCCGAGATGTGACTGTCCTTCTAGCAATGTGGATGGAGGTAGCTTTGGTGAGCTAACCACCCATTCTTTCTCACATATATATATGTATATACACAAACACACACACATATAAATGTATATATATACATATATATATAAACAAGATTAAAGTCTCAGGCTTTATTGGTAAAAATTAAAGTCTCAGACTTTAATATTCTTTTTTATATTG
>NW_012101588.1:164876-175579 GCF_000951045.1 Mandrillus leucophaeus | reverse complement strand
TTATTTATAGAAATATACAGAAACAGAAAAATTGCTCATAATCCCATCCTCCAGAGGCATTTTAATGCATTTTTTCTTATATATTTGAGACCATGTTATGTATGTGTATTTTGGGCATGTGGAACCTTCTTTTATAAGCATAATATATCCCTAGGTCATTGAAAGCACTACACACACATTATTTTTAGTGACTGGACTGCATATCCTCTACCATGATATGCAGTAATTTATTTCATTATTCCTCTTCCGCTGGATCTAGGTTCCCAAATGTTTACTATTATATATAGTATTGATAATCACTTCCAAGCTCTCACTGGAAGTTGGTTGTATAGGATAGCTAGCTAGAAGTGATGGAAATCAAAGGGAGTCAAGGGTGCAAACGTTTAGAGCACTTGCTACCTATCACCAAATTGCTTTTGAGAAAGTTTGTGTGAATATACACACTCACCCACAATGAAGGTCTTACCACTCTGTGTTGGCTCTGATACCATCAATTGTGTTAAAATGTATATTTCTGATTATGAAAGCAATATTTTCATTGAAAATTTGAAAAACCAGAAGTGCATGGAGAATTTTAAAACACAGTAGAAACAACAGTCTTTTAATATTTTTGGATTTTTTTTATAAATTAGAATCATACCTTGTGTGCTGACACACACACTATATATAGGCATATGTATTTATTTCTTAATTTGGCATTACTTGGTGAAGCATTTTCCATGTCACTAAATATAATTCCCAAACATGGCTTTTAATTACCCTGTAGTGGTAATTAAAATTGGAGTTGGAGTGCTATTACTTATTTGGTATCCTCTGATTGTTGGGTGTTTGTATTAATTTTTAGGATCAAAAATAATGCTTATATTCAAATCATCAGATGCATCATTTAATTCTTCAATATAAGCTCCTAGGCCTGGAGTTACATGGTCAAAAATGAAAATATATTAGAAATTTTCCCCCAGAAACACTATACTAATTTTTGCTGCTACCCACATTGTGAAAAAGGAATGCTTGTCTACTGTGGCTACCCCGACACTGCGTATCAGTCATTTTTCAATTTTTTGGATAGTAGAGTAGGAAGAGTTTGTCCGTGATGTCTGCCTTTTTTCATGAGTCTATTATGGATTACGAAGATATGACTTTTGTTCATGTCTTTCATCAATTTTTCTGTTGGAGTTTTGTATTCTTCTTGGTTATCTAGCAAAGCCATTTATGCAGTAAGGGTATTGATGTTACGCCATATTTGGAGTAAGTATTGCCCCACTTATTCACATTGATTTTATAATGGCATTATATAATCTATAAAGTTTTAAGATCTTATGTAGTCACATTTATCAGTATTTTTCTTTTGATTTTAGAAAATTCTTTGCCATGTGAAAGTAATATACATCTACATATTTATAAACTATAACTCAAAATTTCTCTTAACTGTTTTAAAAGTTATTTATTTCGCCGGGTGCGGTGGCTCACGCCTGTAATCCCAGCACTTTGGGAGGCCGAGACAGGCGGATCACAAGGTCAGGAGATTGAGACCACGGTGAAACCCCATCTCTACTAAAAATACAAAAAATTAGCCGGGCGAGGTGGCGGCACCTGTAGTCCCAGCTACTCAGGAGGCTGAGGCAGGAGAATGGCGTGAACTCGGGAGGCGGAGCTTGCAGTGAGCCGAGATCGCGCCACTGCACTCCAGCCTGGGCGACAGAGTGAGACTCCGTCTCAAAAAAAAAAAAAAAAGTTATTTATTTATGTGTATAGCTAAAGGTAACACCCTAAACTGCCTTTTTTCCCTAGAAGTAACCAAATTTACTCATGTCGGCCAGGAATTTCTATGACGTATTCCAAATTCAGCCTCTCACTGAACAATTCCAGAGCAAGGTAACATAAATAGTAAGTGACCTATTTGAACAGTTCTAATAGTGTGCGTTTTGTTGGGGAATCAGTCAGCATATCACAATCTGTACTGCAGTCATCAACAGCTCACATCTCTTCTAAGCCTTGTCTGGAAGTGAAACCCCTTATTTCTACCCATAGCCCAAGGGCCAGAGCTAGTCACATGGCCCTACCTAATTGCAGGGGCCTGGGGAAGGCAGAGAAGCCAATGGAGTGGTTTGGGAGCATCACTCCCCTGCTTCCTGCCATTTGCTGTCTTATTAGCCCCGAGAACACAGAGTAATGTTTTTCAAATATTGTGTGTTTTTTTTCATATGTGTTTTCAAATATTCCAGAATAGCAATGATATTGCCCTTCCCCATACCTGTTGCCATGCACATACAAATCCTGAGTCCTTGGTAGTATTCTGATTTTCAGAAAGACAAACCCCTGTTCTTTTGATTGTTCATTCTTTCTATGATGTGGTTTCTCATCTCCTTGTCATCCTGGTGACCCCTTTTTGGATGCTTTGTCACTTATTAATACCCCAAATGTCTTGTGATTAAAAGAGAGATGTGTATTCTACTTATTTTTTCATTTCATTAGCTTTTGGTCTTATATTCTTGAAGGCAGAACCTTTGTCTTCTTCTCCTTGATAGCTGCTTCCACTACACCTTCCTATCCAGCTAGCACAAGGCCCGATTAGTAGCTTCTCAGTTTGCCAAATGAATTGTACACCAGTAGTTTCCATTGACTTGGGACTGTGATTCTAACCGACGCAAGAACCGATATCCTAGAGCCATTCCCAGAAAGCAGTTCATTCAGCTACTCTAACTGCTTTCTGTTATGATCTGCTCAAGTCATACCATTACATACCATTTCTGTGCTTCAGCTTCTCGGTGCTCACTGCTGCTTTCCCATTGGGTCTTGATGAATCACTGGAGAGTGAAAAAGTAGACAACGTAGAAAGACAATGTCGCCAACCTGACAGTGATTGTGAAAATCTTGAAGTCTCTGCTGATTTAGAATGAGGAAGAAGAAGGGACTTTTTAAGACCTCTTCTCCAACTCCTCATACTCTTTTTGGATAGGAAAATTTGCCTTATCAGTCTTGTATTCGTTGAACAAAAAGCCTTCCTTCTTTGCCACCCTCCCCTACAGGGAGCTTCATTTTTCCCACAGAGGCAGATGGTGACGGTGGGGCCGGAGGAGTCCGTCAGGGCCAGACTTTTTCGCAGATGCTTCTGCCAGGAAAATTTGCCCTGGTGACATTTGAGAGTGTTTACAGGGCAGTATAAAGTTGGCTTCTGTATCACCCAATTATCTGTGCCTTATGTATGTTCCAAGCCTGTTTAAAATGCTAAGCAGAAATACTTGCATCTTACAACCCATGATAAACGCTGTGCTAAAAATCTGTGTGATAGCTCGTCATTACATGTATATTAAACCCTTGTTGGGACCCAGAGACACAGTTGGTTCTAACAGCCTAGATTCAAACTTTTATTGGGATACCTAAGTATACTGAAGCTTGAACTTAACTTTCTCCTTTTAAACCTAATAGTTTCCAAACACACATTCATCTACTCATCATCTTCTAACTTCCTTCATTATCATGACTGAATGCTAGGAGTCTATTTTTCAAAAGAGCAAGACTGTCATTATGCCTCCCTTGAAACCAGTGAAGTCCAACTCACGTCAAACTGCCATTCATTAAATGCACACTAAATGCATCTTTAAAACCCAACAGTTCTATGCACTACCCTAAAGGTATTTTCTAACATTATTTCCAAAACACTTTTTTGTTCCAAGTAATGTGAGTAGGCCTAGCAATTAACTAATTTCCAGCCAAGCCTGAAATATCAAAGGTTAGTCCTCAGAGACGGTAGTGTGCAGAAGAATGGGAGCTCTTGTTTGAAAATTCAGCTGTGTTGATTTTACAAGTCAGGACTGGAAAACGGCCAAAAGACTTTATTAACCTTCTTTTCAGTCTTTCCTAAGAATTCTCTCATATCTAGGATGCCGATTACACTCCACAAATTCATGCTTATTTTGTGGTGCCCTGGGGGTGCCTGCCTGCTGTTATCAGTAGAGTTAACTGCAGTGGGTAGAGGTTTGGGACTGAAAGAATCCATTTTAACCCAAGCACAGGGCATCTGTTTCCCCTGGCATCCCAGTCAAGTCAGTGGCTTGTAGGATGCCCCAAAGAAGAGGAAGGACGTTCCAACACACATTCATTCTTTGAGGCTTGGCTGGTGTCTTCATGCTTACTGTTGCCTGGTTTTCATCCTGTCTCTGTTGACTATCCTGACCCTCCTTTTAGTTCCTATTACTCTTGACTCAGAGGTTGGAATCTTTATTGCTCTCTCAATCGTACTTTTGCTTCTCCATTCCTCACCTCTGGCCCTTCTATCCTCAGGCCCTAAGACTCTCTCCCTTGGTCTGCCCCAGCTCTGAGGATGGGGTCTACAGAGCCGCACTCCCCAGGTTTAAAAATGCCTGCTCTTATCACTCAGGAACATGACAGAGAAAATCCAGATACAATATGTTTATGGTATGATGTATCTCAATTTGAATGTACTTCAAGAAGAGGAACATGAACAGTTTAAAGTGCAAAAACTGAAATTTGTTCAGAAATAGATGTTAGTAAACTTTTACATATGAATGCAAAATATATAAAAATGGTGAAGTATTTTGTATGGACAGTGAACCCTGCACAGAAATTTTTTTTGTAGCACAGCAATAAGCCCAGATTTGAAATAGAGAAGAAGCTGGAAGCTGGGATGATACACAGATTATAAACCTATCAATCTTTTAAAAGTAACCTCTTCCCCCTTCCCCATCAAAAAACATAGTCATGTGCATTCATTTCTCTCTAGTAGTATTCATTCTGGTAAAGACTGTGTTCATGTTGTCATAATTAAAGGTCTACAAATTGAGACGCTTTCATAAAAGTCAACTGTCAAAATGTCTGAAACATGTAAAGTGTTGATATAATTGAAACCCCGCTTCAGTACTTGCTAAATACATGTTTCCCATCCCTTAACATCAAATACACCATTGTATAGCTATGTTTGGAGTTTAGGATTACAAGGCCTGGTGGATTCAAAATACCACAGAAAAACAACTTACTCTGGTCTTTTCTAAATTCATCAATTATTTTAGAAATAACTATAAACTACATAACTGGAATGCTTTAAAAAAAAAAAAGAAACATTATATCAGATTGACTGGTTATTTGGGATATAATACTCTCCACATTGTAGAAGATAATAAAAAATGGTCCTAAAGCTCACCTGCTCACAAATTCCAAATAACTTAGGTAGATACTCCTTGCCTCAAGGAGGTGAGGCATAACTCTCCTCTCTGCAAATGCAGGCTGCTCATTGTATAGTAATTTCCTTCCAAAGTGTACTAAAGAGAGAAAAGAGTAACTTTACAGTGAGAAACCTACAAACACTGTCAGGCAGGTGGTCAAGGTGAATGCCAACAGTGATACGTGCCCTTGATAGGATGTGATGAGGAGGGCCCTTCACTTCTGTGGTCTTCCTTCCGAAAACCCATAACCTTAGTCTAACCATGAGAAAAACATCAGACAAACCCCAACTGATGTCCTTTCTACAAAATACCTGACCACTACTCCTTAAAACTATCATCAAAAAACAAGGAAAACCTGACAAACTATTAGAGTCGAGAGGTACCTAAGGATACATGATAATTAAACGTACTATGGTATCTGTGAGGGGACCCCTGTGTACTTTAGTTAATAATAACGTATCAGTGTTGCCTCATTATTTGTGACAAATGTACCATACTAATTGAGATGTTATTAACCGGGTAAACTGTGTGGAGGTTACAGGAACTCTGTGCGCTGTGAGTTCACAGTGGTTATATAAATCCAGAACTATTCTAAAATAAAAATGTATTTAAATAAATAGTCCTTACAAATCATCCAAATGGGCCAAATGTGACTTTCTCTACAACCAGTATGCTTTTTAACAACTGACTTCCAAACCACCACAGCTCCTACATCTGATTCACACCCAGCAACCTGTCTCTAGACCTAATGTGGGACAGCGTCTTTCGAGTGGTTCCACGTATCTGAAGCCAGGTTAGAAATTTCCAGGAGTCATCTGAATGCGCGTCTACCCTAGAACAAAGTCCCGTGCGGATGTGTTAGTACGCATTTGCCATCCATTGCCTGCCTAGACATTCCTTCCTACCTTCTGAGTCTCACTGTGGTTTCCTGCTATAGAAGTTGAAAATCCCAGCCCCCCAGCCCAGGGCTGTGTCCTCTGGTCCACTGTCAGACACACCTGTGCCAAGTGTAGAATCAGGAGACAGGTGGGAGGCATCTGCCCAGTGGCAGTGCTGCGATGTGGCTAGGGGCAGCGTGGGCTAGCAGGATGGGCCTGTAACAGGGCAGCAGCATCCTCCCTGGACCAATTCTGCAGCAGCCTATGGGCATTTGTTCCTATCCATGAAGTCCTGAACCTGGTTTTCCGGCCCTCCTGGCCAGGCTGAAGCCATGCATTATTCTTTATATCAAATTATTTATTTTAATATGCATATGAAAGGCTGCACGAATTGTACAAATGTAGCCTAATTTTCACCAAGCAAACAGATCCTTATTAGGACTCATAGCGAGAAACAAGACCCCAGAAACCCCCTTCGCACCCCATATCAGTGCACACTGATCCCAAAAGGTAATCACTCTTGTGACTTCTCAGAAAATGGCTCGCTCATAATCTAGTTTTGCCTGTTTTGAGGTGGAATCATACAGTGTATATTCTCCAGTGTTGGGCTTTTTTGACTCAGTATTTTGTGGTGAGAAGTTTCCTTCTGGTTCGCATCATTGTAGCTGGTTCATTCTGACTGAGGTGCTGTTTTCCATTAGAGGGATATACATACCACAATTCATTTATCCATTCTACCATCGATAGACATTTGGCTTGGGTCCAGGTGTGACTCCTATGAATAGTGCCACTACGAACACTCTTGTACGTGTCTTTTGGTGCCAGTATTTTAAAAGATAAATTCCCTTTTTACTTAAACATGCCAGAATTCACTTTTGTTGCTTTTAGCTAAGAACTCTTATGCTTGAAGTTACTGTAGCTGTAAAATCTCCAGAGGCTCTGGTCATTTCAAAGCTGAAAGCCAAAGACATTTGGAACAGCAAAGGTAGAATTACATGATGATAGCTATATGCGATGATTCATGGTATGATGCCAGTTCTAAAGTGTTATATATTCTTATGCTTAAGCTTTGATATTTATTTTAAAGATCATTTTGTATCCGCTTTTGCTTTTTTAATCTTGTAAAGCTATTTAGCCAAAAACAATACTTCAATCTGACAATGCCAGTTTTTAATGGGATAAAAAAAAAAGATGAATAGCAGTATTTCTTCATCCATGTCTACCCAAGAAACAGTATACGTTCTTGTTATACTGTGCATGAGAAGATCAACACTAGGCATTTTGCTACATTTTAGATTCATTTTGTTCAGAGATCTTTAAGGGTTAGGAGGTCTGACTTTTTAAAATATTTTATTTCTTGCAGTGCTTAACACAGCGTCTTGTTAATATGGTTAATTAAACATTAATGCAAATAATGATATTTGCATTATAATGATGTAAGCTTGTGCGAGCACTTTTGAATCAAAGTGCAATTAAGTCAATACTATTATTTTCTTAAGCTCAGCTTGAAAGACATTTAAAGAGGAGTTACAACAGCAGACTGGCTCAGTCACTTGTTAGATGGACTGTTGTTTGTACTGAATCCTTCTTATGGTAGATTAAAATGAATTATTTTAAGGGCTTGGTCCTTTTCCAAGTAATAAGTATTCACATTGTTATAGTCCAGTGATTTATTATTAATGATTTTATAGTGCTTTCAAGTCACCTCTGAGTTATTTCTCATTCATGTTAATATGGGCAAAGCCCATTCATAACCAGGGTTCTGCAAAGGAATAGGGGAATACTCCTAGTTTATAATTTTTAGCAGGTAGATTAGAATGATATTAATAGCCCTCTATCTGGTATGTTTTTTAGTGGAAATAATTTTGGGGATAAGTATGCATGGGTTCAAATATTGGCTCCACCACTTACTGGGTCTGTGACTTTGAGTCACATAGTGACATAGGTAATGTCCCTAAGCCTCCATTCTATCAATGAAAATGGGGTCATGGCATTTATTTTGCAGCACATTTGGGAAGCTTAGATGAAATAATGCATGTAAAATGCCCACACTGTACTTAGTGTCAAGTACCTACATGTTAATTTCCTCCCATCTGCATTTCATTTTTAAAAATCTTCTCTACTTTAGACATACTGCCTAATTCCTAGATGTTTCTTGGTTGACTAGCATGCCCTGTGATTTGCTTCTGGACAAAGCAAGCCTCAGAACGTCATTCACACAACACCCGTAAGGGAACTACCCACTCAGGATCCCTGCTGGCTGGGCAGACAGGTGTGGTGTTCCATCATCTCCATCTTCCCCCAGCCTCCCAAGCCATAACCAGCTTGTCAGGCATCTGGCCTGAGATAAACAAATCCATAAGCTGGCCAGGGATATATCGCACTGGAAGTCGAGCTGGGCCAAAACCATAATCTCTGTTAGGAAAGCGCGCTGGCGAATGCTGGGCAGCAGCTGAAAGGATGTCTGTTAGGAGTGAGAGTTTGAGCCATGCACTGTGAGTCCATAAGGCTATGATGAGGTGGAGGAAGCTGGCCAGGAGAGACAAGGGAAGGCAGGGACAGCAAGGAGGGGCCAAGCCTCCACGAGGCCGACCATCAGCCCCTGACCTGCCTTCTGTCAGGTTCCACTTCCATTCCTCTTGTGTCCTTATGAAAAGCACAACAGTCAGGAGCCACCATGACCAGCCGAGCTGTCATTTAAAGGTTAGGCTTAAAACTATGTTATTTACAGGATTAGATCTGATCTTGAAATAGAAAATAAGGAGTTGGCATGCCAAAAATACCCCACTGATTCCTGTTCAACGATTTTTAGTGAATCATTTCTGTACTTTCCTTCCTGTTGCTCCTTGTGATCATAGGAAGTTCTCTTCCTACAACCACATTCAGATTCTGGACTAAAAGATACTGTGTGAGTGGAAGCATGATTTTACGTGGCAAAGATTCTAATATGTTGCTGTCCAAGTCTGTGTCAAGTCCAGATGTTTGAGAGGAAGCTAAAATGATAGCACCAAATAAGAGTATCTTTTGCTCATGTGTTTGCTAACAGCATGAGTGTGTCCAACTTGAGGAAATGCATCTATAAGGCTCTGCACGATGTTAAAGGAAGCACCTATAAATTCTCATCCCGGGAACTCTGTAAGCCACCAGAATACTTTAGCTGATGGCACTGAGTCTCAGTTTGTGCTGAGATAGACATCGTGGCACTGTCTCCTCTCACGGCATTGTGCCTTTTGTACAACTCGTGGGAACGCACATAGACATTAGAGAGAGCGTACAGGAATCTTAGGCTGAGCAGGGCTGCAACCAGAGTATGTTAACATTTCTCATAGGTGCACTCAGAGTTCTAAGTGCTTTAAACTGTTTTTTTTTTTTCTGATTTATTTTACTCATTTGGTCTTACCTAGATATGTTTATTTGTGATTATTTGCTTTGCACCTGCTATGCAAAATCCAGTAAAGAATTCCCAATTAATGTCTGTGGCATTTTTTCTTCACTTTCATTTGAGCTCCTGAATCTTTTTCCATCTTTCCATCTGTGTATCCCCAGCACTGGGGGCAGTGGCTGGCTCATAAGAGGAACTCAAAATCTGTACTTATTAAATGAATAACTTTGCAGTGTTTTGACCTCCAAAAGGAACTCAATCCTTTGAGGGTGATTTTACATAAATGAAGCAGAGAGGATACAGAAGGTATTGGACTTCATGTGTTGGCTCTGATATTTATTAGCTGTATCTTAACTAAGGAAGCTAACCTCTTGGCCTTGATCCCATCCTGTAAAATGGGGATAATATCTAACTGCCTTGCAGGTTTCCTCCAAGGACTAAAGGATTGAGTGTATGTGATGCTTCTGGCACAGAGTGGTGCTCATGATCATGGCTATAAGTCTTCTAAGAGTTAAGTGGTTGAGAATGAGGACTTTAGAATCAGACCATGGCCCTAGTCTACCATTGTCTTGCTGTGTGGTACATGTAAATCACACGGCACTGAGCCTGGCACATAGTGAATGATGGGTACATCAGTACCATTATTATTAACAAAAGTCAATTACCATTACAGATATTAAGTTACTTCTCTAAAGCAACGTATAACAATATTCAAATCCATTTAGAAGGAAGAGAAATAAAATTTTAGAAGAACTCAAGATGAGAAAATTCTGTAACACAGCACCAAATTTAGCTTTGGGTTTCTGGGCAACCATGGCAATAGAAAGAAACACAACAGGTTACATCATGATTATCAGTTATAATTAGTCCACTAGAGCTGTGCTTCCCATTACGGGAACTGGTGGCCACAATTGGCTGTTGAGCATTTGAAACATGGCTCATAGGAATGATGATGTGCTGTAAGAGTAAAATACCCTGAATCTTGAAGACCTACTATGAAAAAATAAAATACCTCATTAATAAACTTCTATATTGGTTGCACATGGAAATTATAGTATTTTGGTTATTTGGATAAAATAAAATATATTATTAAAATTACTTTCACTTATTTCTTCTGACTTTTAGTATGGCTATAGAAAATCAAAAATTTCATATGTGGCTTACATTTGTGGCTCACATTATACCTCAATTAGTCAACATTAAACTTTTTTTTACTCTCAGTATTGTAAGTAGAATTTATATTATTTATATTAATATAAA